>NC_055682.1:4894405-5194405 GCF_017639745.1 Melanotaenia boesemani | reverse complement strand
TTTTATTTGTGAGTGGATCCAGTGGCCTCAGATGCAGCAATGACTGCACTAC
Organism: Melanotaenia boesemani; assembly: GCF_017639745.1. NCBI lineage: Eukaryota > Metazoa > Chordata > Actinopteri > Atheriniformes > Melanotaeniidae > Melanotaenia > Melanotaenia boesemani. Next base: position 5,194,353 of record NC_055682.1, on the reverse strand, counting down.
AGGTAACTTATGTGTACCGTCTTCTTCTGTGGCCCTTTTAAGCCGTTACCCCAGATGGTTCTCTTGCTCCTGCCAAACAAAGCTGGTACTGCAGTTTTAAAGCTCAGAGGATTGTTTGTCCAATCAGGGATACCATATCAAAAATGGTGGCACAAATACGGAAGCTGCCATGAAAGCCCAAACATAAGTTATTTTAGTACAGTGTTTAGATACCAATAGAAACACAGTTTTTATGGTACATTAATAATTTCTGCCACTGACCTTTGATTTTGTTACATACATGAGTTAAAAGAAAACAGCATTTATTGTGGATATTGGATTGTCATGTCCTATGCTAAACTGTCCGTGAGATACTGCATATGTATTCACAGTTTTCACTTAGTGAAAAAACATAAATTTAGTCTTTTTTTTTATTTGAAACACTTATACTGTGATACTCGACATGGCTCCTTATTACTGAAGATTTATGGTTTGCACATTCATTCTTCTAATCTCTGTCCTATAACATCTGAAACATTTTCTAACCTGGTTTCTATCTAAATTGAGAGGGCATTGACTGTACAGCTGATGACATTAAGAGGATCAAATTGTTGCTGGAAAATATTGAGTTGGCACCATAGATTGATGGCATTAATATAAAACATATGAAGTGTTGATAAAAGTGGGTAGTGGTTGCTTTGCCTCAGTCCACTTTATATTCTTTCCTATTTTCCACCTTATAAAGCTAGCTAGAGCAACATTTATCTCCACTGTGTCATCACTTAAGGAATTAAGATACCCCAAACTTTATTTATTATTAACTTTTATGATTATAGTCTAAGTTAAAGGAGTTGCGCAACACAAAGGACTGAGTGGATGAATGACTTCACTGATGACGTTTAACATCTGTTATTTTCAGCTGAGATCTTGTAAGAAAAAAAAACACTGCTGTTGCAAAAATAAACTTAAAACAAAATAATAGCAAGAGATGAATAATTAGAGGAGGAATAATCTCTTTCAAAATACAAAATTAATAATTCAAATGGAAACGATAAGCAAGAAAACACAAGCACAACTATTAAAGCACTTTAGTATTAAAGTGAAAAGGATGCTCTCCAGCTCCGCTAATCCTTTATTATTTCTGCTTTGTGGAGCTTTTATATTCTGTGATTGATAGGACGTTAAGGAGGAGCTTCATGCAGAAAATACCCAGCAGCAACAGACTGTGGGTATCTGATTAAAACTGCTCTTGTAGTGCACTGATTTAAACAGTTTGAGCCTATAAATCCTCAATGCCTCTCCAAAACAGTTATAAATACTAAATTAAACATAATCGGATAAGAAGTCATTGATCCCTGCAGGGGACATACAATGTTGTCTTATTATTTACAAATAAAGAGAAAACCGTTATATTTGGAAGAATGCAATAACAAGGAGATAAAAGAGGCTTTGATATAAATGAATAAAATGATGAAGGGGCAAAATGAGGCAATGAAACAGAATAAAAACATTAGATATCTTTCAAGGGGAACAAGACAGAAACCAGATCGGAATTTTAAACTAAATACTTTACAAGTTGCATGTACATGTAAGTATTTAAAGAACATGGGCTTGTTTAAAAAAATGTTTGTATTGAAGTTTGATTAGAAGATAATTTTGTTTTCCAGACATACAGAAAGCACAGTTCTATGCATAACTAAGTGTAATAATCCAAATGACAGACCACAGGATCAAGTTATTCCTTAAAATAATAGCCTTAAATATTTATTATAAAATTGGCAAATTCTGATGGTTTTGTTGCTTTTTGTGAGATATTTAGACAAAATGTTTACGTTAAATAATCTACAGCAACTCATCCATTCAATCAAACACCATGCTTCAGTCTTCTCTCGGCACATGATTTCACAGATTTTCCTCTTTTGGGCCACTTCTGGCAAGTATTGAGACCACGAACACTACAAAAAGCTGCAGTTATGGACATTCTTTAATCCAGACATTTAAATATCTTACTATCTAATTTCAGAGTTTTACTAGTTTACTATTCATTCAAATCTTCACACATGACCTTTTTTGCCACATAACATAAAGGTAACCAACATATTTCACTTCACTCGTCAGTGGCCATAAAATTACTGCTGATCAGTTAAGTATATATAAGAAGAAATATTTATATAAAGTAGTATACTACACAGAAAACACTGACACTGACTATTGATGTGAACGTCATATAACCCAAAATAAAGAAAAGCTAATAGGAAGCCGAATATAGAATATAAACAAGCGAGGACCGAGGACAGAACTCTGGGGTATACCTCTATCGAAAGATGTAAATCTTCAATTAAAGTGTGTTTAAATCAAACATCAGTAAGTTTGGTAGAGTTATCTAGCTTAAGCTTTGAACAAAAGATAATTTCTTACTCTTGTAAGAGTTGTTTTAGTGAAACAATGGCTTTTAAAGACAGGTCAAAAAGATTTTAAAAATGTTTCAGTGATCCAGGACCTAAAACAACATTGACAAAGTCTCAAACCCCAAAATATTGAGTTTATAAATGTATAAAACAAGATGAAGTTGCAACCTTTTTTTCTGTATTTAAGAAACTGGAATGGATAAAAATATAGATATCTTAATGATACTGATGGTGATTTACTATATTTATTTATTTTTTTGGACAGAAGACAAAGGGAATCAGACAACAGTTCCAGTGAATGTATTTACCAGCAGCAACGTCTTTCGTGGAAAAGAAGAAGACACAGATGAGAAACAGAAGGAGAGATCTCAGGAGGATGAGGTAGAAGAACAACACAGAAACCCTCACAAATGGATAAAGAGAAGTCAACCTCCGACAAGCAGCAGGAAGAGGAGAGTTAAGACTGTCCCATCTGAGCTGAGTCCTGACTCAGCAGCAGGTGGACACTCTGATGTGGACAGACAGTCACACTCCAACTCAGTAGATAAAGAAACAGACTCAAGAGGCCTTCCTGCTCCTCCTGCCGTCCGCTCCAGCTCTCGTCTGGCTGCTAAACCACGACGAGTTCACACCCTGACCAACCGGGTGAAACGCCACCCTGAACAACCCAAACAGACAGAGGGACAGAGCAGGAGCTCCTCTGAGGACCCCACTGTCTCGTCAAACACATCCCACCCTGAAGCTGAGGCAAAAGGGACAGAACATCCAACTGAGGAGATCCCTGAGTGTGAGGCAGAGATCAGAGAGAGGCGGTACAGATGTTCCACCTGTGGTAAGAAGTTCTACCAGATCGGTCACTTGAAGAAACATCAGTTCAGCCACACAGACAAAAAACCCTTCACCTGTCAAGACTGTGGGAAAAGCTACACCTCAACAGAAAGCTTCAGAGCTCATCAGGTAGGTCGTGGTTGTGATCCTCTTTCAGCATTTTCTTTATTTTCTTTATTTTAGGTTCTCTTTCTTCTTTGTTGTTCAAGTCCAAAGTTTTGCACTTTTGCAGTTTGCACTTTTGCAGCCCCGTATCATGCCACTCTCACCTCTGTGCTTCATTGTTGAGTGCAACATTCACTGTGGTCCAGGCCATATTCACACTAAACATACTGGAACCTGTTTAAAAGGAACAAATTTATTGTCATCTCTTCTAAACAAAGGATATCCTCATATAAATCTCAGAGATCTAAAACCCATCAACCTGTCAAATGCAGTTTAAAATTCAGTTTTTTGGGGGTATAAATAAAAACAAACTTTTTTGGCAGGTGACGAATTAGTGATGCATCTTTGAAGCAAGCAGGCACCGCTGACTCCTGTCGCGGAGAGCCAAATCTTCAGCTGCTGCTGCTGCTCCGTCAGCAAAGGCCGAGCAGTTTGATGGGCACACCATGTGGCCAATCACATGCTAGGATGACTAAGATTATAAAAGAAGGAAGGGGGGACAGATGTTCCGAAGACAGTGTAATGGTATAGAACAAGTTCACAAACCAACAGAGAGCGACAGGGCAGCTGGAGTTAAATGCAAGCACATCAGGAAAGAATAAAAAAATAAATAAACAAGTAGCATCTGGCTGCATTTGAATGATATTGGAGACTAAAAGGCAGAGAGCAGAATTTATAAAAAAAAAAAAAATATTACTATCTTTGATTTGATTTATTCCAAACATGTCAACATCACTAAACCAAACACATTACAAACCAACACAATGAGAAAATAATATTTAACACTGATTTGAAACTATGTGTACATATATAGATATGCATAAAATAAGTCTATACAGTCTAAATAAATCTCTACCCACCATGCATACATCTGTCTATAAGCACTTCTACATATTTGTACACATCCTCCCAAACACACACTCACACAGCAACATGTATAACACACATAAAAAAGTATCCACTTAACATGTCTGAAAGGTGGTAGGAAGAAGCTAATCTTATTTAATCCTACTCCAGTAATCAGCAATTACCCTTTACAATCCTCCTGTTTTCTGAGTCCCATGAATCCATAGAAAATAAGAATATATACACTGTATAGCAAAGGGAAAAAGTAATCTATTATTTCCCTATTAAATTTTAAAGAGGTAATTTCACATTCTCATTCCCATCAAGCCATATATTGACACCTGCATTCACTCACACATACACCCACCAACATACACCAACCACCCTGAGCTCACTCATATGCATAATCCCATTTACAACGCTAGAGCCACCCATTCCAATTCCCCACAGGTTTTCATCACTGGTTCTTGTTGCACATCACCAGTCTGAGCCTTTTTTAAACACAGTCAAACTCAAACATTGCTTCAGTTCTTGGCTGAGTTTATTTCAAACCTTCACACCACGAGCCGAGATGCACATTCAAGCTGACAAGTTTTACACACTGAGTTCTGCTTTACACACAGTGTCACACGCTGGCAAGTGGATATCAACAGTGAACATGCACTGTGGCTGATTAAGCAAGAATATCAAGAATACATTTTTGGAGAAAGAGAGGAAAAGGGAAATGAACAGAGTAAAAGATACGACTGGCTAGAGAGGTCTCACAGTACAGGAAGGATGCAGCCATTTCTAGAGGGACTGTAGTTCGTCTTTAACAATCAGCTTTATTGTAAGTTGTGAAATCTGCACACATTTTCATCAGTATTCCAAAGAAAAATCTGTGTATCTTAAAAAAGCAGTAGCTTTTTTTTATACACACTGACTGTTGCAGTTCATCGGCTTGCGTCCTTCACGTTTTATGCCAAGCTATGATCAGGGGTCAGACTTAACAAAAATTATAACATTATCAGTTCTCTGTTGGAAAACATGTATAATCATGATGACCCTGGTCCTAAACTTAAGAGCTCACATATAGATGGGAACAATGAATCTGTAATAATCTGAGATTTTACAGTAAGAAGTTTTTAGTTCCTCTCTTCTCTTCTGCTCTCTTTTTTCCCCATCCAATACCTTCTGCAGTGGTCCTAATCGATAAATCCACAAAAACATCTTTGATTCAGAGTGACTGGCATGAAAACGATATCTGCAGTCAATATTTTAGGTGAAACATCAGAATTGTTAGCCTTTTTGTTCAGCCTTCTTCAGGTATATAAAAAACACTTATCAAAGCAAATTGGCTCAGCATTGCACACAAGTGTTTTAGTGCAATGTTAAGAGGAACTTTTTTTCCTTTCAGACATCTCCCTTGATGTTTAGGAGCTTAGTCATCATGTCAGGTAGCAATTTTCCCATCCTGGTGGCGGATGACAATGGCAGTGATGCTTGCATGTGTCATTACAAATAATAATGGAGTTTATTTTCAGATGAGTCACCGTGGTGAGCGTCCGTTCTCCTGCCCTCACTGTGATAAAGCCTATGGTCTGAAGCGAGACCTGAAGGAGCACATGGTTCTGCACACCGGGGAGAAGCCTTACACCTGTGAGCACTGTGGCAAAGCATTTGCACGACGCCCCTCCTTACGTGTCCACCGCCTCCTTCACTGCAGCAGTATGATCTACACACAATCCCCAAAGGTAGTTTCAAAGGCTTCTTCTCTCATATCTGGTGACAGAAACAAATTATAGCAGATTTACTAAGAAGAGCAATGGGCAGCTGAATGCAGCCATTTTTCAGCCTTGTTCAGTACTTCTCCTAACATCTGCAGTCACACAGGAGGACTATTTTAAGTACTGCTTCTTCTTTTCCCTTCAGCTATCCCAGACTTTCACATTACATCTTTCAATTTGCATTTAAGTCTTGTCTTTTCTCCCAGAGCATAGTATTCAAAAACAGGGAAAAAGGACAACCTGCTGCAACTTCTTTTGATTTTCTCCCCTCCAGCTTCAGTGTACAGTCTGCCTCAAGCTGTTGGCCAACACCAACTCCCTGAGGAATCACATGAAGCTCCACTCTGGGGAAAAGCCCCACATCTGTCAGCACTGCGGGAAGTGCTTCAGTCAGAAAGGTAACGTCAGGAACACAGGTGTGATCTGCAGCTGCAGCAAGCTGATCGCTAAGATCAGCTGCATGATGATGCTGTGGCCAGATGTTTGTGTGACAGCAGGGCTTACTGAAGGCCAACAGGTTGTACGGACCCCCCCAGAAACATGATGCAACACATACTGCAAAGGAAAGCTCACACAGTAAAAACTTGTAGAATTATTTGGGTTTCCAGTTTATATTTTTAGACTAGATTTTTTTTAAGTAATCAAGTAGTTGTTGAGTAGAGTGTTTTTCATGGAGTTTAAAAAACGTATTTAACAAAGTAAAAGTACACACAGGCTGGAGCCAGGTGATGCAGAGTGCCTCTGCATTTGTAATTTAATCTACCCATAGCATCACATATAACCGACTTTTAAACTTGTCTACATCTTTAAGTAAAAGTACTTGTGCAAATATCTTGATCCAGACTTTATTTGTAATCTAAAAGACTTTGTTGTAATCCTTTAAAGTGGTCCTGACCAGTGCTGTTCTATCTTTCTCATAGCTCAAAGTTTTTTCCACTCAGTTCAGCTCAATCTGGTGCAAACAACTTTATTTATCCCTGATGGGTAATTTAGTTTTGCAGTCTGTCAGTTTAAAATAAATAAAGCAACAGACCTGGTCCCAGGACCAGATTGCAGGTCATCATTAATAGAAAGAACATTAAGATGATTATGGCATTTATAGATAAATAATAGTAAATATATAATAAATCAAAATAAAAGGTAACAATGACCAGAATCTGAAAATGATCAAATGCTACTATTCACATACCATATTTTCTGGACTATAAACCATTTTTTGCATATATGTACATGTGTATATATATATATATATATATATATATATATATATATATATATATATATATATATATATATATGTGTGTGTGTGTGTATATATAGAGAAAGTCAGTTGAGAAAGTTTAATTACATTAGAAACTACTAATGCTTTTATCCTTTAAAAATTAGCAAAGAATTACATAGTTTTACTACCTGTTCCAGAAATTTCACAGAAACATTTTATGTCTGTCTGTTTTTAACCAAAGGAGCAGGTGACCTTGACTCGTTCCAGCTTTTTTATTTATCCTCGTATTCATTTCTATATGCAGACAATGTTTCATGCTGTTTTGAACAGTACATAAAGAGTTTGATTAATCCAGATTTTTTTCCATAAAAGATTGTGGATTCGACAGTATTTACATTCCTGGTCTTTTCTTTCTGCACCTCTTCCATAAAAGTGTCATTTTTTTCATCGGCGGTGCCCTTAACGTGAGGCAAAGTGCGCTGCTTCTGCTATAATAAGCTGCAGTCAACTGAAGATTCTTGGCTTTGCTAACGCACATTTATCCTTAAGACAAAATATATATATACACACCACGGTTGTAAAATTAAACTGTGGAGATATTTTTATACACCAACGCAGCCGTTTGCTGACATCATGACTTCCCTGTACTTTGTGTAACTGTTACTGATTATTTATAATGTCACACAACATTTCAACAAGCTAAACAAACCATGCAGCACGAAGACACGTGCAGTTTCTCTCATTTGGGTCGACGGTTGATGACGTCTCTATAGCAACCAACCAGGGATTCTCTGGAAAACAAAGAGCACTTTGATGTTATGAAGTTGTATGAATATACACTGGCTGTCAGTTTGTATGAGAAGACAGTGTCGTCTCTGTGCTAACAGGAAGACTAGTCAAGATGTGTTTAACTTAGCTTTGTTTCACTGTTGCCAACTAATCAACTTTCTTGCTCTGGCAATTTTAAGTCTCCCTTAGCAACTTACATAAAAGAAACATTCAGTTATGAGCAGCTTAGAAATTTACTTGTACCAAGTTGGTCCCTTTTTTACCTTCAGAACCACCTTAATTCTTGGTGTTATAGATCCAACAAGGTGGTGGAAACCTCCTTCAGAGGTTTTCTCCATATTGACATGACAGCATCACACAGTTGCTGCAGGTTTGTCGGCTGCATCCATGATGAGAATCTCCCGTTCCACCACATCCCAAAGCTGCTCTACTGGACTGAGATCTGGTGGCTGTGGAGGCCGTTGGAGTCCAGTGAACTCATCGTCATGTTCTAGAAAGCAGGTGGAGATGATCTGAGCTTTGTGACATGGTGCATTAACCTGCTGGAAGTAGCATCAGAAGATGCTCCACTGTGGTCATAAAGGGATGGACATGGTCAGCAGCAATACTCAGGTAGGCTGTGCTGGTTAATATAAATAAATCCAGTACAATATAAGTAAAAAAATAACAATAGGAAAGAAGAAGAAAGAAAGAAGAAAAGGAGTGAATGTTAAATAAATTATTAATAATTAATTAATATAAACTTAAATACATAAGAGTAAATAAAATAAATCAGTTAGACAAAAAGAAATAAAATGTAAAAAAGCCAGAGGTGGTTTGGTACCAAGGGGCCTAACCCTCATATTGAAGATTTTGTCTCCAGTTGGAAAGTTATAAGAAGAGTTTAGCTCAATATTTATTGCACTGCTTCTGAAAAATAAATAAAAACCTTTGTGTTTACTTTCGTTTCACCCTCCTGGCAATTACATTGACATTACTCCTGTTGAAAGAAAATAAATAAAGAACATGCCCTTTAAAGGTTTTGCTTTAACCCAGGAGTGGGAACATTTTTGTTTCTGTAGAAGGCCATATGGACAGAATGAATAATTGAAAGCCAGGTGAAATAATTAAATTTTAATGCAAGTATGCTGTCTGCTTCTATCATAGCCTCTAAATTATTTAGCATCACAGAACACTATGTTTTGTTTGCATGATAATTTAGAGTCTTGTTGCTGATTTGTGGATGTTTAACTACTTTGTGAAAATATTCTCCTGATCGGTGAAGTAGAAAAATAGTCTTATGGGCTCCACACACGGGGAGGCGAATAACGACAGCAACAGGTCAAACTCATCTCCACCCAAGTGGAATCCAACACACCGGATGCGACAAACATCAGCGAGCATCACGCTGTCTCCCAAAAATTTGATTGGTTATGACACTGGAGGGAATTTTGACATCTTTAAAGCAGTCCGTGACAGACAAGACATTAAGGATGAAGAGTCAAAAGATTTTGCTCGAGTTGACAGAAATCTTGTTGACTCTACTGTAGAAAAGAGAAAAACAACCCTGGGTTCATCCTGTTTTACAAACAAGGAAACAGCACGGTGAATGTCATCATTTGATGGCAGACCTCAAAGCTGATCCAGATAAATCCAGGACCTCTATAATCTTCACATGAAGTATCATAAAGTATGGTAAACTCAGAAACAGCTAAAATGATCTGTTCCTCCAGTGTTTACAGACTTCACTGTCTAGCCTGCTGTCAGCTCATTGGTCAGTCACGGAAACCCTCACTGGTTGGTTGAAGTGCCATGCAGGAGCAACAAAAGCTGAATATTTTTCAGCTTTCTTGTGTCGCGTTGCAAGCCCCCGTGTGCACGTCTGCATGATCGAGCGAAACATTTCACATGCACGAATGTCACACTAATATTAAGACATCCACACTTACTTTAAATCTTCTGTCATTTTTTCCACTTTCTAAGCCTTTATTCTTTGTCTGGTCCTATTGGACTCAGTTTTTACACAGCTTATGATTTCTTACCGTTCGAGCAAAGCATATTTCCTGAGTTCATCACAGAATAATGTGATATTAACCACTGAGCCAAACATTATTGACGTAAAATTTATTTTAGATTTTATTAAATGAGCAGTGTTCTGTGCCCTTAGACGCTGCAGGCGTGACACTGAAACTCTAAACTTACAGATCTCACATCAGCTCAAATTAAACACACTAACGAGGAAACGGAGCAGCTGTCAGCAGAAACAAACTTGTTAGATACAAAATCGCAAATGCACACTCAAGATATAACATATTCTGGTTATCTTATCTGGTTAGTAACCAACATTGATAAATTATGCTGCATATATTCTGTTATTTTTAAAGTTCCGAGGATCCAGCAGACCAGACGCATATCAGCTCAGCTTGAACTAGAAATTCAACCCAGCAGTCCTATCCATTAATCCCATCTGTCTCTGATAAAAGTTTGTAAATTATAAGGCGAAATTGAGACTGGTGTTAGCAGTATTCCTCAGCTTTCTATTAGCATGACTCCTGCAACTGTAGCTACTCCTGTAACTTTAGTTCTGCACTCTGACTTCTGCTGCATGTTTCTGGCTCTTCAGAAAATTCATCCACAGTCTGTAACTCCATGACATCCACATGCATTCCTGTAAAAACTGCTGAAGAAGATTGTTTACTTGGTTCTTCAATCCATCAAGGACAGATCTGATTTCCTTCACGGCTGTTTTGCCAAGGTAGAAGGGAAGACAGCATGTTTAGGTGTTAGCTAGCTAGTAGTCAGACACACAGCTTGACACCATCAACTCCCAAAACACTTCCAATCTGCTGCCAACTGTTATGGTGCGAGTGTTTGTCACTGCGCGATGGGGAGGAAAAATCACAAAAATGCCAGTAGTTGCAGACAAGACCCGAGAGTCATGCTTTAAAACTATCCTCCACTGTGTTTTCCTCTGACCTCATGTTCATGGTCTTGTTTGCATGAGTGCTTGTGACACGTTACCTCGCATCAATGAGAGTGGCTTTCTTACCAAACGAATGCTAGGAACGCATGGCAACGTGTTGCCATGCGCATGGACGTGTTGCTAACAGCAAGTATTTCCCAGCAAGTATATCCCAATTCACCAACAGTTCTTGTCAATGATAAACTCAGCTTAAAGTTGCACAAGAAACACACCTAAAGCAAAAGAGAAAGACTGGATCATGGTCTCCTGCCTGATACCAAATCTGGTTACTGGGCCTGTGGTTTTGTTGGAAAGAAAAAAATTAAAAAATAGACACAGCACTGAGTAAAACTGATTCAGAGTTGTAACAATGAAAGAAACAGTTGGCTTCAGTCCTCTAGTGTACTCTTTTTCCAACACACTGAAACCATTATTATCCTCTTAATGCCTTCTTTTAATTGTGACTTTGTAGGTGTTTCTCATTGATGAGTTAACTCGACTCAGTTATTGTCCAAAGAGAGACTGCTTCCCTGTTGCTGTTTTCAGTCTGCTGAGAGAATGCTTCCAGCTGTGATCAATTCCTACAATTCTTGCTATCATCCATCAATGTGACAGCATTAATTTACTGTTGAGAGGTTAATCTTCACACATTATTGGACAGATGAATATTCATCCTGCCTCCCTCACGCTGTGAACCACCCCCTCCCCTTTTCTCTTTAACATAAACTATATCTGTCTCTTCGTCTCAGGGAACCTGGAATGCCATCTGAGAATTCACAGCGGAGTGAGGCCGTTTTCCTGCTCCGAGTGCAGCCAGACCTTCTCCCAGAAAACAGATCTCCGCCGGCATATGTTCTCCCACACTGGAGGGGGCTTCCTCTGCAGCCACTGTGGAAAATCACTGAGGGACCCCCACAGTCTAAAGTCACATGAGAGACTGCACACTGGAGAGAGACCCCATCGCTGCTTCATCTGCGGAAAAGGTGAAAATATGAAAATATTAGAGTCAAGATCGAATTTTTGACGAAATGGTTTCCCCCCAGGAAAGACCAACTCTTTATGACTTGGGTTGCAGCACCAAACCAATATAAGGATACTCTGTATACCACTGTATGCCACAATATATCTATCAGAGTTCAACGTAGATATTGGGAGCTTTCAGAAATTAAATATATATATATATATATATATATATATACATGCTGGCTACTTGGTTGTGGCGTTCCATGCATTATTTGCCTGCCAGTATCTTGCACCCTGCTGTGGGGTGCGGGATTGTTTCAGGGGCCCCTTTGCAAAGCATGAACCTGGGGTCCTGCCTGGTGTGGTAGATCTGGGCCTCGGTTGCCCTGGTACTCAAGGGCAATCGCTCCCGTGCTGCCATGATTAGCACCTCTGTGCTGTCCTTCAGTCCATCCCTCTCTAGCCATTGGTAGGACATTTCTGCTACTTCAGCTATCTGTCGGTGGTACATCCCATGCAGGGACTTGTCCTCCCATGATAGTTCCTCCATTTCATCCTCCAGGTTCCATTGTCTGAGACATTCACTCAGTGCTTCATCCCTTGGGGCCATCTTCCTGATGTATTCATGGAGCTTGAATGTTTCATCTTGGATAGTTGTCCTGATGGTCACTTGTCCTCAGCCTCCCTCTTTGCACTTAGTGTATAGCCTCTGAACACTGAATTTGGGGTGGAACCCTCCATTCATGGTGAACAGCTTCCATGTTTTAACATCTGTGGTCTGAACCTCCTTCTTTGACCAGCTTATTATCCCAGCAGGGTATCTGATCACTGGCAGCTGTTAGTTGCCCGGATCTTGTTCTTGCCATTGAGCTGACCTCTCAGGGCTTACCTTACTCATTGTAGATATTTGGCTGTGGCAGCTTTCCTTGTGGCTTCCTCGTGGTTTTTGTGATTTGCTTGTGGTATGTCAAGGTACTTGTAACTGGCCTCAACATCTGCTATTCTGCCGTCAGGGAGTGCAATGCCCTCTGTATGGACTACCTTCCCTCTCTTTGTTACTATTCAGACACATTTCTCCAGTCCAAATTACAATCTGATGTCATTGCTGTAGATCCTGGTTGTGTGGATCAGTGAGTCAATGTCTCGCTCACTCTCAGCGTACAGCTTGATGTCATCGACTTAGAGGAGGTGACTGATGGTGGCCCCATTCCTGAGTCAGTAGCCATAGTCAGTCTTGTTGATTAATTGGCTGAGAGGGTTGAGAACAGCATAAACAGTAGCAGGGACAGTGCATCTCCTTGGTATATACCACATTTGATGGAGACTTGTGCAATTGGCTTGAAGTTGACCTCAAGGGTGGTCTGCCACAATATCATTGAGTTTGCAATGAAGGCTCTTGGAGTGTAATTGATCTTGTACAGCTTCAAGCGTTCCAGGATCCATGTATGTGGCATTGAGTCATAGGCTTTCTGGTAGTCATTCCAGGCAATGCACAGGTTTGTCAGTCTGGTGTGTGTGTGTGTGTGTGTGGATATATATATATATATATATATATATATATATATATATATAATATACAGTGTATATGCATCCGCCAACTATCAGCTCCAGCTGTTCCCTAATCAAGAGTCTACAACTTTTAACTTTTTAAATGCCATCCACACTCTTTATCAATAGGCATTCATATCTGACAGTAAGCCAGGACAGGATCAACTAGTGGAAATTTTGCGCGTTTCATTTTCAGTCTGGTCCTGGAGCAGAGGTGAACGAGTCCTGCACTGACTGCAGCTGTGCGCTCGTGGACTGGGGAGGGGCGGAAATGCGGCTCACTGAGAAGAAGTCAACGTGCTGTCACATCAGTTTCCAAAAGTCTCCAATATCATGAGAAAAGTCGCTTGATGTCTTTTTTTTTTTTTTTGGCCAGGCAGTGTGTTATACAGTCAATATTAAAATGAAGGTAAGCTGATGTCAAAATGCTCAAAAGTTATTTGCATACATTTTATGCTCAAACTTTGTTCTTTCATCAAATAATTAGTAAAATTTCAGCAGGGGAAAACGGGAGCAGATGAAACAGTTTAAGATGATTTCAGGGGCCTGAAGATCAGACTGGTCCGTTTCCTCCAACCATTTCTGTTTATCTCTTAGCAGGCTGCAGCCTGCTCTGTCCTGCAAACATGAAAAAGCACCAGCTGCTGATGCTGCGGATGTCCACATGTTCTTTTTATGGAGCGTTGAAGTAAAAACTTGTTTAGTTCGCTGGTTTCATTATTGATGAAGTGGAAGACAGCTGATGGAGGCATTTTAGAGAGAATAGATCAGAGGTGTTTTTAGGGTTTTTGAACATCCAGGACTCAGCTCAGACCAGAAGTCTTAGGATTTTCATACCACAGCTGCATCATTTCAAGTTATTTAAGAATAAAATGAATTTAAGATGTGTTTATTAGTTGTTTAGAGGTTGACTTTTACAACATGAAATTAAAGATGACTACAACCCGAGTTTTGTTAATCTTTACATAAGCAGCTGAACTAAAGCACTAAGAAGAAACTACAGACTTTACTTGACGTTGGTCATTTGCTATTGAATTTTGTCAAAGATATTTTTTATATTCACCAGCTCAGTTTCTTCTCCTACTGGTTAAAATTACAATGAACTGTGTCAGTGTTGTCTTATCTGTCTGGTTTTCTCCTCTTCTTCTCTTGTCCAGACATTGTTCTCATAACCCCTGCTCAGTGTTCAGCTTTCACAATTTATTTCCAAATATGTCGTCATTTTTAGATTAATTTTATTCAAAGCTATCTCTTTTGCTGTTTTTCTGTGTCTACTGTAACAAAACGGGCTGAATGATTTCAGAAAGTTACGATTTTTAGAATTAGAAGCACCTATAAGAAGACAGACAAACTAAAAAAAAATCATTAATCACACCAATAAAAATATCAGCAACACAAAGAAACACGAGCATAACTGTATTTCTGGTGATCAAACCCACAGGACGACACAGTGACCGTCTCAGCATCCAGGTTTGTAAATAACTGGAAAGAATCAGTGATCAGTGATTGTGCGAATGTGACAGGGGCACCACAAAGATCAGAACCAGCCCAGGGGAACCCAGGAGACCAGTTCCAGACCCAACAACCACCCCCACCCCCCGGAGGTGCAGCAGCCCGGGTACCTCCAGGACCAGCAGCCTCCCACTCTTACTACTAATTCTACTGCAACTACTACTACTACTTCTACTACGACTACTACTACTAACTACTAACCATAACCCCTACTACGACTACATCTATTACTACTACTGTGATTACTACGATTACTACAACTACTACTAATACTAATACGACTAATACGACTGCTACTGCTACAACTATTACTTGGTGGAGGGCACACAGTGATTAAGTGCATTACTGCTGTGTGGGCCAGAATGTCAGATGCGATGACCGAGTGGTTAATTCTTCATATCTTTAGAAATAAGGAGAAAGTGGATTTTGGTGGATTTGGTTCACCGCTGTTACAAGGCGCCTACATGCCCAAAATCAGCTTCTCTCACCAAGATAATGCCAAATTCTGATTTTTATTATGGCATTATTAATAACTTTGTTTATGCATTAGATGAAATGAACATGTTAATTCCACAGATGAATCTCTTTCTGTTTTGGTAAAATACAGAATTATGCTTTATAAATGTTTATTTTTTGTACTATTCCTCTTTAGGCTACACGTTGGCCACCAAACTGAGGAGGCACATGAGGTCAGCCCACCTGAAGGAGAAACCGTACGGCTGCCACTGCGGCACCTCTTTCAGCGTGAGACAAAGTCTGCTCAGGCATCAGGCCCAGCACAAGGCTGAGGCAGGAGCTCAGAAGGAGGAGGGAGGAAATCACAGCAAGGAAGAGGCTGCGCAGGAGTTAGTGGCTTTAGGCTTCGGTCACCAGAAGCCAGTCAGAGGCAGACCCAAGAAGAGCCTCCTCCATCAGGAGGTAGGGGCAAAGGACGGAGGTCTAGTGAAGCAGAGAAGAGGACGAGGAAAAGGAAAAGGAGAGGAGAAGAAAGCTGAAACTTTGACCGGAGAATCTTCAGGTGACGTTCAACACACCGTTGTTTACGTCCATGCAGATGACCTGTCTGCACCAACCTCCACCTCCCTGCTCCTCACCACAGACGGCTCACTACCCTCTGAGATGGAGCCGGAGCTGGTGGAGGTGGTGATATCCGAAGGAGCAGAGCAGTGCATTGTGGTCCAGGGGGAGGAGACGGTGGGAGAGCTGCTGATCTTACAGGATGAGGGGAGCGGTTTCTGCTCTGTGGCTCAGACAGTTGAGATAAACACTGTGTGACCCAACACCATCACCTCAGGACGCTTTCAAATGAGCCCACCTTCTTCATCCCACCTCATCTACATTTTTACCCAATCTGTCTGTTTTCATTGATAGTCTTTCAGCAACCTCCATAGAGCAGATGTGAACCAATTAGAGGTGATTAGCTGCTGATTATAAATAAAGGAATGGAGCAAAATACCAATAACTAGAGGGAAAAGTCACACATTTATATAAAAATGGTACATTTTCTGCTTGTGTGTGTGTGTGCAGAAACTGTTTCCTGATTATAAAACATCAGTGGGCTGTTTGCTTTTGAGCTGCTGACATCCGACACTGACATTTACTGTTGATGCGAAACACTTATGCTGTCAGGTTACATTGAAATTGCTCTGAAAATATCTCATCTTCCACACTGAGCCGGTTATTCCCTGGAGTTAAAAAAAATAAAATAAAACAGCTAAACACAGCCAAAAAATAGCTGACACTATATGTGAGTCAACAGACTCAGTGTGTTAATATGAGTATAATTTGTCCCCTAACACAGGAAACAATTAAATTTAATCCGTTTACTTCTACATTAAGGGGTAATAGTACAGTCAACCAGAATAGTTACAGTTCCCTGCAGGTTTATTACTGGCACACATCCACTTCTTTCTCTGCTGACAGGATTCAGCAGAGACGAGGGCCGCTGTCCCTCACATGAATAGTCTTGATTTCTCTTTTTGGCTCATGGCTGTGGAATCTGACAATCTTACATAATTTGATATAAAATCTCCTGAAACTTTGGCTCAACCAGACTGAACATGTGGTGGTGGTGACTGATTTTTGTAAACAGGAGCTAGAACAACGTGAGTTATGTCTCGGTTGGGACAGTGAGGATAAAATCCAGATTTATCCAGAACAACAGAGAATATGAAGTTAATGTTACAACGTTGGCTTGTTTAGACGTATTTTCTTTCTGTCTGAGGTTGTTTTTTTTTTTGTTTTTTTTTTTGTTTGTTTTTTTTTTGCACAGACACTTGATTCTAACTTTAGAAAGTTGTTTTTCTCTTTTTTATTTTACAGTTTCCCTCTGGAGATAAGGTATTTTTCATTTCATGATTTTATGCTCAAACTGCACAATCATTCTCCTCTTCGTAACCAAATTCCACACATACTATGTCTATTCACTGTAAGCTACTAAAAAAACAAGACTTTTCTAAAAATATTGTCAATTAAAACATCTTGATTATCAATTTCACCAGGATGGAGTGTGTTTACTGGTATAACGAAAGTATGGATAGATAGGCTGCACAGTGGTGTGGTGGTTAACACCGCAGCCTCACAGCAAGAAGGTTGCCGGTTTGAATCTTGGCTGGGGGAGGTTCGAACCTTGAGGGTGGTGGCCTTTCTGTGTGTAGTTTGCATGTTCTCCCCGTGTATGCGTGGGTTCCCTCCAGGTTCTCTGGCTTCCTCCCACCGTCCAAAGACATGCATGATAGGTTAATTGGTTATTCTAAATTCTCCCTAGGAGAGAGTGTGTGTGTGAATGGTTGTTTGTCTATATGTGTTGGCCCTGCGACAGACTGGTGACCTGTCCAGGGTGTACCTGCCTCACCTGTTAAAATGCTGGGATAGGCTCCAGCTCACCCACGACCTGTAATGGAATATGCGGTCAAGATGATGGATGGATGGATAGATTTAAAGTTTTCTGAGGATGGATGAAAGGGCAGAATGAATGGGGATGGAGGGATGATGAAAGAAAGAATGAATGAATGTAAGGATAAATGAATGAATGATGGAGGGAAGAATAGAGGGTTAAATGGATGAGGAAATGGGGAAGAATGAAAGGATGAATGAATAAAGGAGGGTAAGGATGGATAAACTGGTGAAGGAAGGGATGGATGGCTGGATGAGGGAAGGCAGAATGGAAGGATGACTGAAGAGAGATGAAGGAAGGATGAATGAATGAGGGATAGTAATTAAGGATGAATTTGGTGAGGGAATGAATTGATAGATGGATGAGAAAGAGTAAAGATGAAAGGATGACTAGGGAGAAAAAGGAAGGATGATGAATAAATGTTAAAGAGTAAAGATGGATGGATGGATGGATGAGGGAGGGTAGAATGAATAAGAATTGACTGATTACCGGTGAGGGGAAGGATGATGAAAGGATGAATGAATGTGGGAGAATAAAGATGATGGGTGGATGAATGGGTTAGCGGAGGGAGGGAGGATGAATGAATGTGGGAGGGTGAGGATAGATCTATATGTATGAGAGAGGTGGAAAATAAATGGATGAGGGAGGATGAGAGTGAAAGAACAAGAATAATAGAGACTAGAAATATTTTAATTAATTCACTTCAATAAATTGGAGGAAAAGGGGGGATAGATTTGTCAGGGAACAGGTTTCTGCACAACATCGGCTTGTTTATTAACAGATCAGCACAAATGAATTACTTCTGGTTAGGTCCACATTCTCTTCTTCCCTCCCCTTCTGTCTGGTTTGTCTGTTTTTAGCTCAATAATAAACAAAAACTAAACCTTTTTAATCCAAATTCACAGGATCTCACGATCCTGGGTTGGATAAAACATCTGCCAACATGGGGGGAGTTTATGAAACATGCAGCATCAAACCACCAGAAGGCTTCACCTTTACCTGCATTATTAAACCTTTCAGACATGGAATACACGCTGTGACATCAATGGTTTCATCAATCTATGGTTGTGTGATACATCTGGGATCAATAGAAGGGTTTTTCTCTCAGGCTTTTACAGAAGGTACCAAAACAAGCGCATATGTCAGCTCTTCAAAAAGTTTTTCATCTTCCTCTTCCCAGCACTTCCCTCACTGGTCTGTGCTCTGGATCAGATGGAGAAGAAACTGTAAACGCAGCAGCTGCTTGAGTGCCACATCTAATAGTGTTAGCAAAACTCATACAGCAGGAAAGGTCAGACTGATTAAATTCATTTGTTTAACAACACAATCTGTTCATTCCCTCTAAAATAAAGCATTAATGTGGCTGCAAATATGTCAGCACTTGCAGTTTGATAACTGGAAAGCAGTGCATGTCTGAGGCACTACAGGATTTACCACCCAGAATCTAGGTCCTTGAAGTGCACCATTTGTTTTATTACCTCTGTACATCAAATATATATGACATTAAAACCAAATGAATAATATTATTTATGTTGTCTTCATCTAAAACAGCTCTGACTCGTCAGGGCGAGCAGCCCGGTGGTCGCTGAGTTATGTAAACGGGCCCCATAGCAAAACAAATCAATGTCAGTCAAACTCTTTATGGACTACAGGCTTTTATACTACATGTTGATCACATCACAGATTAACAAAAGTGTAAGTTTTCAGTCCCAAATTGATTTAGCAGAGATTACAGTTATAGGCCTATCGTTAGATAACTGCCAGGTATGGGTGCAGATGTTTTATTTACCAGAAATAGAAGCACAGGTTACAAAATACACTGAGTGCTTTTTTTCCCCTGCAGAATAACAACGAGCAGAATCCACTGAGTGCTGTGTTTTCTGCAGAGTAAATGGGTAGGAGCTGTTGCAGTTTCTGCTTTAAAAAAGAAGGGTTATATAAAGGTTGAGCTGATTTCAGGGCACACACATGGACTCAGGTTTTAAGGCATCCACCATGTAATTGCAGCGTCGCAGTTTGGAGACTGGCCAGGAGACTCATGTTGTGTGTCATCCTGCATCTCATTCCTACTGCCTGCCGCCTCTCTGCTGTCTGCTCATGCAGGGAATACATGTTTCACTAAACTAATAGAAGTTAAGAAGCAATAAAGCAGAAATTTAAAGTACTGAGAACAGCCTCATCTGGGATCACCCAGACTTGTACTGGAAGTGATGGAAGCATTAGCTGCACAAAACTATATCTGAGTCAAAAAGTGTTTGAAAATTTATCCCTGAGGGAATAAATTGACAAATATGTAGTAGAACCATGCTTTCTAGTGTAGTATTTAGACCTTTATCTGTGGTATTAAATTCAGGTGCATTTGCTGCGAGTGTCTAGTAATTTCCCCTGCAGTAAAATGAACTGACAGAATTTAATTAAGTGACACCTGTACACATCAGAGATGTTGCCTTTTCCTTGAAAGTGTGAAAGTGCTTCTAAACTAAAAAAACACCTCAACATCATCACCCATTCGAACTGAAAAATGACTGTAATATGTCGTGAAGTGTATCAAACTATACTGACAGGAGAATATTTATATTTCGTGTTATTTTTGTTAGGATCTCCATCTTCTTGATGTTTTTCATCATAGTGTCTGCACTGAGGGGTCCTTATAGAACCCACCGCTGTCAAATGTACACATCATTAAATTTGTTAGCATTAAAATCAAGAAGACATTTTCATTGGCTCCAATTTATTTTTAACTGACTACCCATCCTATTTAAAACCATTTGTACTTCCATTTAGGTCAGCATATAATTTGAGGAACACTGAGCAGCTTTTTTTTTCTATGTTCCCAAATTCAACAAAGAAATGTTGTCACCGAGCATGTAGATTCAGAGCTCCGTCAGACTGGAACAGTTTAGCTAGCTCGAGTAGATCTATTAACTCTGAACACATCTTTAGCACGTCCATACTCACAAATGACCTGCTCCTGTTTTTAGTATTGCTGTATTTTACAAAATGCTTTAACCTCAGTAAGATGTTGTTTGTTAATGCTCCTGCATGGCTGCTATTCAAGTGTGTTCATGTGAATGCGTATACTGTATACACTGATAATTGGTACATGTATTCCATCTGTACAGGAGAGTCTGGTTTACAGGGGGGCGAACAGACTTGGAGAGCCTTTTGTCTGTTGGTGTGAATGGTCTGAATTGAGATTGTTTTTATTTATTATACTTTGGTTATTTGTATAATTGTTTGCCTGTGTTGAGGATCCCCTCGAAAATGAGATGAAGCATCTCAAGAGGTTTTCCTTCTAATACAATTTAAGCATTTTGCAAGGGATTATGACACATTTTTGGGGGTACTTACATGCGCATTTAGCTGTGTTGCTCATTCCACAGAAGAATGATGCTTTTAAGTTATGCCTTGTTGTAAAGGTGACTAATCAGGCTTTCCAACGATGTATATTATGACACCAATTGATGTTATTAAAGGGGAGAAAAAAATAACAAACACCAATTTCCTTACTTTTAGTGATAAGTTGTCTCTTGCATTTGCACACATTCCTCTTTTGTAATTACCAGTTTGTGTGTCTATGAAAAGGTGTGCTAATGATTTTTGTGTTTGCAATGTTAATGCATCTGGCCCTTGAACTCCTTTCTGGTCAAATTGGAGAACCATATAACTATAAGGTTCTTTCTTATGAAAATGACTAAGAGTCCTGCCACAAAAGATCAAAATTTTCCCTGTAGAGACGGGCAAACCAGTCATAATACACCAGTTTCAGCAGCTCTGTATTTATGAAAAAGCATATTGTAGCTGCAGAGGTACACAGGGATGGGGGACAAAGGTGAGGTGGGGACAGGGCAAATTTACATAATTGCATCTCTAAACTATTGTAGAGCCTCATCTTAGCCATTTTAAAGCATAAAGGGACTTTTTATATCACAAAAAATCATCTAGATATGTAATTTCAGTGGTCAGATGTTAGTTTTCTGAGATTAATTTGTCTGGTTTGAGAGTTTTTTTTTTTTAGTATATCTTGATTTTTTCCCCCTCGTTTTTTCTTGGGTAACTTGCAGTCCTTTATTCTAGTTTTTGAAAGTACATATTTCTAAACTATAATTGTGTGTCAACAATCCAGAGCACTCAAGAGTGATTCCAGGTTACTGTTTAGCTGTAAACCTAAATTCTTTTGGTAGTTGTAACAGCAGTGATCTTCTCCAGCTGTAAGTTTAACAGATGGATTGAAATATTGCATCATAACTAGTTCTCCATTATCTCTTAGAAAAAAGAAAAAAACAGCTGAGGAAACGTCAGCCCAGTTTTGTCTGAAATGACCATAGAGTACATCTGGTGAGGCTGTACCACAGGCAGCTGTTTGTTCTGCCTCAGCAACATGACCACAGAGACACGAAACTCCGTCCAGTCTGATCTTATTGCTTTGATGGTGATAATGCAAAGTCTTAGTCAGCTACTGGACAGCCTTGGTGTGCTAACATTTGTAAAACAACCAAGTTGTAGCAGCTAATGGATGTCTGACACACAAAAGAAAGAGATAATGCACTGACTGAAGAAAAAAGCATTTTCTCATCATTACATCGGGAGGGTCACTTAGCCTGCAGGTTTTTGTTTACTGTTGCTGTGTTGAAGTGCTTAGGCCTCGTTTAGTTCTAATAAATGGAAATATGTTTTGATAGACTGCAGAGTAAAATGTTTCAGACAATGGTTTGCTTTTAACTTTAATATGTCCTTTTTAAATGATTTTCCAGCTCACAAAGGTAGCAACATGAATAACTGGACAGGCTGCATAACTCAACTGTTTCCAAAAGAGCTGGAAGTAAATTGAGATACATAATCACTGTGCTTTATCTGACTGCTTGTCAAATTTTCCAAGGAATGAATTCCCAGAATAATCAGGTTGTTGTCCACATGTTTAATGCTCAAAGCTTTTAGGACAGTAGTTGTTGGACTGTCAAGTGATGCATGTTCATCTACCAGCAGCAGCTTGTCAAACACTGGGGAAGCAGTGCATCTTTTAAAGCAGCACCACTGAACCCGTTTCTCAGTCAAGCCAGTAAAAATCAGTCTGATGTTGACTCTTGTTTTATCTCTTGCTCTGTCCATTTTTCTCTTTCTTGCTCCCTTGATAATGTCCTCTTGCATTTCTTTGCGGAATCAGCCATGGTGCACATTCACAACAGCTGGTGTGTTGATGTCCAGCTGCAGGAGTGTGAAACGGTGCCATAAAGTAAAATGCAGCTATAATATGATGCCATTGGCTGGAAGAAAATGTGATGAAATGGAGTTTCTCAGCCTCAGGATGCTGCTGGGCGATGATGGCCCCAGTTATGTGCATGGTGCATATCAGTGTACCATCAAAACAAGTCAGAAGCACAGAGTTTAACAGTTATATTATAGTTATATATTGTCTTGTTTTACGTTTTGATAGGATAAAAGAAGACTGATGAAAATAAAGCATTGTTTAGCTTTATTTAGTGTGTTTTGGACTGGATTATGGCCTGGTGTCTTCTTCCTTTTACTGTTATTAAGGAAATAATTAACCTATCAGAGTAATTAATCAATCTGTTAGGAAAATGTCATTTTAACATGAATGATTAATACAGTATGAAAATAAACATATAGTTCAAAAAGAGCCAACATAAGAAATATCAGTGAGCAAGACACCAGCTGCCAGTGGGTCATTGAGTGTGCTCATAATAATGGCCTTAGAATCAGACCTAGATATAAATCTATTCAGTTTCAGTGGATTTTGTAGGTCATTCCAGTCCTTTGCTGCAGCAGCTTGAACGATGACCCACCAAACACAGTATTTGTTAGAGGAACTTTCCACAAAATATATTTGGCAGCACAAGTGCTGTAGAGTCTGTAAGTGACACAAGTACAAAGAGCAAACCAAGGAAGTTTCTGTAAGCAAGCATGAACCAATGAATATTATAACAAGTGTGCAGGGATGGCCATTTAGCAAAACAATTTAGAGTGCAGTAGTGTGTTTTAAGTGGAGCGTTTACACCAAACCGGTTTGCAGAATGATAAAGGACATCAAGCTTCTGGAGAGAAGCTTTCCTTGCTGTCTGATATATTGATGATAATTGATATATGAAATTGGAAGGACAGTCTTCTAAAGTACAGCCAGTGTGACAGAGCAGATAAAGGTAGAACCTATTCTATATAAGGATCCAACTTTACTTTTAACCTTAGCCAATAATCTACTAATGTAGTGTGAAAAGGACAAGTTGCTGCTACCATATAACCAGCAACCAGCAAGGGTAACCCTATCAACTGTACTAATATTTGAGTTTAAGTCTGAACAGAGGACAGAATCCTGATCTTAGCCTTATCTGTGTTTAACAGATTTACATGAGAGGGAGTACTTATGTAATGACTAGTAAATATTACGTAAGTAAGGACTGTGTCATCAGCTCAGAGAAATGAAAGTATCACCTACAGAATGAACAATTCATTCATGTACCTAGAAAATAACATTGAAACAATAACTGAACCCTGAGGTTTAAAATATTAAAAAATATTAAATATTAAAATATTCTTGATGTGTCCTCAGAAATTAATGTTATCAACGAGTAATTGTAAGGGGCAGTGTAGGAATGGATTTCACCAGACATAAGCTCTGAAGGTCGACATTAAAATTACAAAAAGTTTTGCTTTTTCTTTCTTTATTGTTTTTTTTTTTTTTTTTAAACACAGAAAGTTTTGAAAACAAGCTTTTTGACCAAGTACAAAATTGCCTGCATCTTATGTCACTGCTGCTGCACAGTGAAAAATATGCTTGTCACAACAGTTGGACAGAGATAAGAACTATTTTAGAAGGCAAGGCAAGTTTATTTGTAGCACATTTCATGTACAAGACCATTCAAAATGCTTTACATAAAACATTTAGAATCAGAATCAGAATCAGAATCAGAAAGGTTTTTTATTGCCATATGAGTGAACAGGTTCACATCATTAGGAAAATGCTGCGGTACTTGGTGCAGACATAAAAACAATATAAGTTATAAGTTTAAGCATGCAATAAATATAAAATAAAAATTTTAAAACAAAATAAAGTCTCTACACTTTAACACAAAATTACAAAATATACAGGATGGGTATGGAATTAGAGCATAATCCAGAAAGTATGCTAAAGTGACAGTAAAGTAGCTTTGGTATGTTTGTCTCTTTTTGCATGAAGCACAGGTCCTGTGACTGAGACAGAGCGTTTATGGCCTAGAGTTCTTGTTCATGAGTCCAACAGCAGAGGGGTAGAAACTCTTCTTGTGGCGAGAGGTTCTGGTCCGGATGGACCGTAGCCTCCTGCCTGAGGGGAGTGGCTCAAAAAGTCCATGACCAGGATGAGAAGGGTCGGCTGCGATCCGGCCCGCACGGCCCAGTGTCCTGGAGGCGTACAGGTTCTGGAGAGATGGGAGAGTACAGCCGATCACCTTCTCAGCAGAGCGCACGATACGCTGTAGCCTCTGTACGTCCCTGGTGGTGGCTCCAGCGTACCACACGGTGATGGAAGAAGTGAGGATGGACTCGATGATGGCTGTGTAGAACTGCACCATTGTCTTTGTTGGCAGGTTGAATTTCTTCAACTGCCTCAGGAAGTACATCCTCTGCTGGGCCTTCGTGATGACAGAGGTGATGGTGGGCTCCCACTTGAGGTCCTGGGTGATGGTGGTACCCAGGAAGCGGAATGAGTCCACAGTGGTGATGGGGATGTCAGTCAGGATGATGGAGGGGAGTGGGGCTGTGTGCTTCCTAAAGTTCACAATAATCTCCACTGTCTTCTGGGCGTTCAGCTCCAGGTTGTTGTGGCTGCACCAGGACACCAGACGTTCAACCTCCATCCTGTAGGCAGACTCATCCCCGTCAGAGATGAGTCCAATAACGGTGGTGTCGTCCGCAAACTTAATAAGTTTGACAGACTGGTGGCTCGAGGTGCAGCAGTTGGTGTACAGGGAGAAGAGCATAGGAGAAAGTACACAGCCTTGGGGGGTGCCAGTGCTGATGGTCCGGGAGGCCGAGATGTTCTTCCCCAGCCTCACGTGCTGCCTCCTGTCCGTCAGGAAGTCAGTGATCCACCTGCAGATGGGATCAGGCACGTTCATCTGGGACAGCTTGTTTTGGAGGAGGTCTGGGAGGATGGTATTGAAGGCAGAGCTGAAGTCCACGAACAGGATCCTGGCGTAGGTTCCCGGTGAGTCCAGATGCTGCAGGATGAAGTGCAGGGCTATGTTGATGGCGTCGTCTACAGACCTGTTGGCTCTGTAGGCGAACTGCAGGGGATCCAGGAGGGGGGCCGTGAGGGATTTGAGGTGGGACAGAACCAGGCGCTCAAATGACTTCATGACCACAGAGGTCAGTGCCACAGGTCTGTAGTCATTAAGTCCAGTGATCCTTGGCTTCTTGGGGACAGGAACTATAGTGGAATTTTTGAAGCAGTCCGGCACGTGACACGCCTCCAGTGAGGCACTGAAAATGTCCGTAAACACTGGGGCCAGTTCGTTTGCACAGTGTCTCAAGGTGGCTGGAGAGACACCGTCTGGGCCGGGGGCTTTCCGGGGGTTCACACGTTCGAACTGCTTCTTAACCTGCTCTTCCAAAATTGAAAAGGTTGTGGGGGTGGGGAAGGAGGGGGGCGTTGTGGAAGTCCTTGATGATGCATTCTCCTCTGAGGCGGGGTAGGAGGGGGGGTAAGAGTCTTTGTTGTTGTTGGGACTGGGGCTGGTGGAGGTGTGAGGGCTGCCTGATGGTACATCAAAGCGACAGTAGAATCCATTTAAGAGGTTGGCTGTTCGCAGGTCGTCAGTGGAGTGGGGGGTTTTGGGCTTGTAGTTGGTCATTTGCCTAAGTCTTCTCCACGCTGAGGCCGGGTCGTTCTCTGAGATTTCCTGTCGCATATTCTCAGAGTGCTGTGATCTAGCAGTGTCCACTTCCCTGCTAAACCTGTATTTAGCCTCTTTGTAGCAGTCTTTGTTCCCACTCCTGAAGGCCTCCCTCTTTTCTAGCCACAGCTGTTTGAGTTTAGGAGTAAACCAGGGTTTGTCATTGTTGAAACTCACCCTGGTGCGTGATGGTATAATGCATTAGAGATGGTGCAAAAAAGCCTGAAAAAGTAGTAAAAGGCAGAAACAAATACCAAAAATCACAATAAAATCATAAAAAAATTCATAAATTACATTTGAAGGTGCTAAGCCATTGCTTGAAGCCACTGGAATGTTTAGATCTGGAATTTTGGCTGACATGCCTCAGCCTGGTGTAGATGGTTTGAATAAACTGTCCAGATGCTGTTTGTTTGCAGTTAAAACCCAATTTATATTCCTTTCTTTTCCTCTTAATGCAAAATATAAAACAAATTGCCATCTGCATATTAACAGCGTGTTCCCAGAAAAGCGGTCAAAACCTATTTCCCTTTCCAGCCTAACACACACCTCTACACACATCATTTCCTGTCTTATATAGTATCAGACTAATTTGGCTCCTACAACATTAAAATAATTAAAAACAAGAAAAATTAAAAGTTAAAGTAGAGATCTTTCTTTTTAACCTGGATTTAAAAGTGTCTACATTTGGTGAAAAATGAATCTCCACTGGCAGTTTGTTCCCCTTTTTAAAGGTTTTAAAATCTATTCTGTGACTGACTGGAAGCCAGTGTAAAGTTTTTATAACTGGTGTGATGTGTTCAGATCTCTTAGTCCTGGTTAAAACTAGCAGCAGCATCTGAATGAGCTGCAGATGTTTAATGCTCTTTTCAGGAAGTCCTGTTAAAAGACCATTATAGTAATCCAGTTGTTGACATTTTACTTTTGTTTTTATATTTTAACGTGTCTTATTTATTTTATTTTATTGTTTTTTAATGTTTTGATTGATTTTATTTTACGTGTTTTTATTCTTCTGTACATTGCTTTGGTCCACTGTGGTTGTTTTAAAGCATTTTATAAAAAAAAATTGGATTGGATAATATTTATTACACAGCATTGTTCCCATTTTTCTTGTTTTTTTTATATCCCACAAATTCAGCAGCTGCATCCAATCTGGTTTCTCTAATGTGCCCCCTACTGAAATCCTGCAGTAATAAACATAGTTCACAAGCAAATATGTAAACAATTATGTTCAACGCGCAAATTTTTGCGTACAGAAACACAAAGTTAAACAGCAAGTATAGTCTCAGCCTTAGTGGCAGAAAGGGGCTGAGAAAGGACATGCTCTTTTTGAGCAGGTTGTAGAAATGTCATTAGAGAACCACTAGAAAGCTGCCCTGCCAACTGAGGAAAAACGGAATGATCAAGAGTTTCATAAGCTTCAACTAGTAAAGACTGCTGCACATGAATGTTTAGATTCCACAAGTATTATTTAATCAGTTACTGCAGAGGTTGAAGTCACACTCCCATAACCAGATCAAAAAAACAGACTGTTCATCAAATATCACAAAGATCTAGTTAAAGTTTTTCAGAATTATTGTCATTGAAGTGCAAGTACAACGAAATTCAAAAACTAGCCTTAGAGTGAACAATGTTAAAGAAATCAAGCCCACTCACTCACACAGATCACTGACACACAAACCACACACAACTTGCACAACATACACTGAAAAACACAACAGTAAATTAAAATGCATAAAGCAGTCATCTAAAATGCATGTTACAGATGGTAGAATAAATAGGTATAATGACTAATAATAAAAAAAAATTGTAATTAGTGCTTGTTAGCATTCAGCAGTATAATGGCTGAGGGGATAAATCTGTTCTTAAGTCTGTTAGTTCTGGACTTGATGCACTGGAACATCTCCTTGAGTGCAGCAATTCAAACAATGGCAAGAGTAAAAACAGTCTTTTACTATATTGCACGCTTCGCACTTCCTCAGATCCTCCCCATTAAAGTGGTGTTGTCTACAAATTTGTGTACTGAATGTGCGGGGGTAGGAGAAGTGAGAGTCGATTTATCTGGGAGCGATTTGTTAGAAAATCCTTTATCCAGGAACAGGTGAGTAAAAAAGGAAGGCCTAGATAAAGAAGCTTGAAAACCAGTATGTATAACACTTCTTCAACACTTGTAAAGTGTCAACTGAGAAGTTATTTCCTTGTTAAAAATGATCTAAAACAGAAGAACAAAACAACACACAAATAAACTTTTAGGGGGCATTCGCACTGGACCTGTTTGGTCCACTTTAAATGGATGCTGGTCCAGTTTGTTTGGAGCAGCTGTCGTCTCTCTTGCTTGCTCCACTTTTTAGCGAATGTGTGCTTAAACGGGCGAGTGTGAGATCTTTTCCTTTGGTGACCTCACAAAGGGAGATAACCACTAACCCCCCAGTGGTGGATACTGCTATTAAACCCCCCCCCCCCCCCCCCCCCCCCCCGGCTAGCTGAGCCTGCCCTCTAAAATTACAGAGCAGGCGCCAGCAAAAGCCAGATCCTCTCCCAGAGAGGGACATGGACAGGCACACTCATGAACAGCCCATTCCCAGCAGAGCTCACTAGAGCTACATTTGGGATGGCTCAAATTAAGGACCAAGGCTGAATTTGGGGAAGCCTAATACACTCTGAAAACAATGCTGTTGGACCTCTGACACCCATATGAAATTGTTAAAAAAAATGTATAATATGGGACCTTTAAGAGATGCAACTAAAGACACAGGAACACATGGTGTGTGTGTCTTTGTGACAGGCTGCTGGTAATGATCCCATTTAAAATTGGGTTCTTGAGTTAGAAGCATTTTTTATGCTTGTGTACAGTGGTCTCTTGTTAATCATGGGATTTACGCTCTAAAAAAAACCCGTAGTAGGTGAAATCTGCGAAGTAGTCAGCTTTATTTTCTACAATTATTATAGATGTTTTAAGGCTGTAAAACCTGCCACTACACACTTTATACACTTTTCTCAGACAGGCATTAACATTTTTCACACTTTTCTCTCTTGTTTAAACACCCTGTACTGTACAGGAGAAATGGAACAGAGGAGATTGATTGACAATGGTCTACAGCCAATCAGGACACAGAACACAATGTGCTGTAAAAAAAATGAAAAAACATGCAAAATTGCACTAAAAGATATAAGAGAAACTGCAAGGCGAAAGGTGAACCGCGTTATAGCGAGGGACCACTGTATATGAATTTCTAATTGGACTATTATCCACAGGGAAATAAATACAGTACATTCTAAAAACACACTTCACTAAATTATGGGTTTGTATTTTCTGTTCTTTTTATGCTGCTTTTGATCAGAGGGGCAACAGTTATAAATCCTACACTCTGCACACTGTTTGGGAGGTATGACCCGGAACACTCAGCTGAAAGTTAAACTTAAAAGATGACATGAAGAAAAACTGTCCTTCCTGCTCTGTCTCTTTGATACTCTGTCACTGGGTTTCCTCTTTGTGTTCACTGAGATTCATAAACAGTGTCCCTGAGATGTTTTATAAGCTTTGTTCCCTTTAGAGGATTAATTCCCCCCTCTGGCTTCTGGACTGGGAAAAATGGGGATTTAAAGTCCTTTTTGGGAGTTTTCACACATTTTTTCAACTGATAGCTTTAGAGAAATTGCAATAACCCAAACTCAGATGTGTTTCTGTTCCCTCTTGGTGTTTCTTCTCCCCGTTGTGCTGTCTGTCTTCTCTCTCAGCTGCTTTCTTTCTATCACAATTGGAGATATGACTCACCCTGAGGGTGCACAGACATCAACCTTCACTTTCTCTCCAGGCTGTTAACCAAAAACAAAAATCAAAAGAAAATGGAGTGTCTTCTTCATGTTTGGTGCTGTTGTGTTTAAGTATTTGCCACAGAGCTGTTAATCAGGATTCAGGCTGTTTTTTGAAACTGCTGCTGTGGCCCAGTGAGGCTTCAGGATGATTTAACAGTGCAGTGGCTGCAGGCTTCCTGCTGCAATGCATCAACACATCTTAAAGAAGCATTTCTGATTGTGGCTGAACACCTACCTGCAGATGAGACACTGAACTGTCTCTTTCACCAGTTTCTGTGACTCCGCTTGCACTTTCAGCCCTCAGTTTTAATTATGTCCTTCATTTTAGTTTATGCAGTAAATTCTTCACATGTAGCATTTAATTCTGTGATTCTGAATTCATGCGTATTTCTAGAATGGAGGTAATGGATATACTCACACAGAAGGCTGTGTTAAGCTCAGGAGTTTCTTTTTACTGTGAATTACAATTAACTATGAACAGCAGCTTAACCCCCCAGGGGATTGGCTCCAGCTGTTACCTGCGGCTGCATGAAAATGTGATAAGTTTCAAAGCAAATTACATTTTATAGTTAAATTATTTGTATTTTGTACAACATGTGCTGAACACATCCAGATAGCTCAGATTGTGAAAAATGAAGTCAGCACTGAGACACCAGAGGGTAGATATATTCATTCATTTTTTCTTTAAAGTCTTTTACACTTTAGCTCATCGTGAAACATCTCACACTGCTGTTTGCCTCCACATATCTACATTTCACCTGTAAAAATGTGATTTATTGAGACTGTCTGCTTCAGTCCCCCCAAAAGATTACCAGTCAGTTCCAGTGGCTCCGCCCACCAATCTGCATCAGTTCTACTGATATATTAAAAAATTTTAGACTTACCAGCGGCTTCATTTGGTACACCTCTTTAGTTGCTTGTTGGCACAAATTGCTTGTCAGCCAATCACATGGCAGAAACTCAATTCATTTAGTCATGTAGACATGGTGAAGGCGACTTACTGAAGGTCAAAGGTCAAACTGAGCATCAGAATGAGCTGTTAGTTGCTGGTCAGGATGGACTGGTCTGAGTATTTCAGCAACTGCTTATCCCTGTTTGCCCCCGGGTAGTCGGTGCCCATTGGGGCTGGGGGCTGTCATCCCTGGCCTCCTTGTACCTGTGCTCCATGGCCGTGCAGGTCTTCTTCTGCTATCTTCTGAGTGGGCACGTTGTCATCCCTGTAGTGGGCTGTTTGGGTTTCATAGTGGCTGCTGATTGGCCGTGCCTTGGGGTCCTCTTTGTTGGCTTCTGATCCACTCACACTCACTAATATGCATGCTTGTATAGTCACTGTGTTGTTTTGGTTTATTACAAAGTTATGTTTTCACAGTGATTTACGTTTCATTGAAGTTTATCTTCTTATAGGTGCTCTTTGAGATTGTTTTGTCGATTTGCTCTTCAGTTTTCTTTGTACAGTTGTACAACCAAAACAGAAGAAAAACAGTGTCTGTTTAATTTTTCTTCTCCTCAGACTATCCCTTTCCTTGTTCCTGTTTATTAGATCCAGCATTAAAATGTAACGCGGCAGTATCCAAAATAAAGAACACTAATCAAGAATCAAGGAAAGCTCCTCCATTAAACTCTCCTTGGCAAAGCAGGAAAACAAAGAAGTGAGAGCATCTTTCTGCTGACATGATGCAGGACAAGACGAGGTTAAAAAAAAATGCTGATCTACTTGGATTTTCACACACAACCATCTCTAGGGTTTCCAGAGAATGGTAAGAAGAGAAAAAATCCAGTGAGCAGCAGTTTTCTGGACTAGAATGTCTTGTTGATGTCAGGTCAGAGGAGAATGGGCAGACTGGTTGGAGATGATAAAAAGGCAACAAGAAGTCCAATCAGCACTGGTTCCAACCAAGGTCTGCAGAACAACATCTCTGAACACACAACACGTCCAACCTTGAAGCAGATGGGCTACAGCAGAAGACCACACCGGGTGCCTCCTGTCAGCTAAGAACAGGAAACTGAGGCTACAATTCACACACACTCACCAACACTGGACAATAGAAGATGGAGAAACGTTGCTGGTCTGATGAGTCTCCATTTCAGCTCCACATCCAGATGCTCGGCTCAGAATTTGGTGGAAACATCATGAAAACATGCTTAAAGGCTTCACCCCCAAACAAAAAAAAAAAAAGCTGTAAAGTCTCCAAAAGAAAGTAATACATGTTTAATTGTTACAATCCCTGAAGACTTGCTGAGTAAAATTAACATTAGACTGAAATGTAATGTACTAGGTTGTCCACAAACTCAACCATAAACTATGTGACATCATTCCAGTCTAACTTTTGACACACACCTATACCACCAAGATTAAAAACCTAATTATTAGGAAACAAAGACTAAAGTGTAACAGCTTCAGTATCAGATCAAATCAAGTTTTATTTATAAAGCACTTTCATACATAAGTAGCACAAATTGCTTTACATAATAAAATGCACACATAAACATTGTTTGCAAAGAATATAAAACAGCAATTAAAAACCCACACCTACTCTTTCTTTCTCTCTCTCACACACACACACCTCCAAAGTCACCAGATCTCAGTCCAGTAGAGCAGCTTTGAGATGTGGTGCAACCGGAGATGTTCATCGTGGATGCAGCTGATAAATCTGCAGCAAATGTGTGATGCTGTCACGTTTGTAAAGGAGCTAAGTCTGCTACTAGTTACTGAGAATGCTTGCCCCAGGTTTAGGTTAAAGTGCTCTCTTCTATCTTACACAGAAGTTAAAATCCATGGGCTTAATATAAAGTCAAAGATTTTGCAGCAAACATACTGTCCACAGGTGTGAAGCCTTTAAGCATCTCTGCTCCAGTTTTGTTCATAAAATCTCAACCTACAGACATGTATGTTTCAGATGTGGTATAACATAAACTCTGAGGAATCCATTACCACAGGCAGGCATTCAAAACTCACCCCTGTATAATCTCTGTTGTCAAAGAGATAACAGAAAACAGCTATGAAACAGAGAGAATATGGAAATTGCTGGGACAGTTTTCAGTGAAGGATGATGGGCATTTCAGGCGTCATACTGGTATAGGCTAGATTGTGTGTGTTTGTGGTAATAGAGCATCATTTCACCCACTGCAACAGTGCAGCTCACTCATGTGTTATAATAGCTTTTGGATGATGCAGGAATATGATCCATCACACCTCTAAACACACACACTTATCATCATGAATAATTTATTAGAGGTTTTGGTGTTGTAATGGGATTTGTTAGCAATCTGCAGATTTCGCCTTTGTACAGTATGTTTAATGTTGCTTTCACAGCTGCTGACTGACACACCACTCTGCTTTATCATCCTTAATTACCATATAATGATAAATGTGTTGGAAAACAGTTGCCTATTTACACAGACAGCAGACATCATGAGCATCCATTTAGAGATAGTTTTCTGGTAATCTGATCAATCACAATCCAATATTCACTCCCTATTTTCAGTCTGATTTGGTTCCCAGTTGATGCTTTGTCCTTCTGTTTGATGCTAATTAAAAAAGGGTTGACTAATATCTGATCTGTGGGTTCAATAGCCCATTTCGCATGACAATTTATTTATTATTAGTGGAATTCATTGGTTAGAAAAGCTTTTGTGATGTATTTAAAGTCGGAGGACATGAACAGCTTCCATTTGGTTCGAATCTGGGATTTATGGTAGTACTATATCTGTGTTTGGATGCATTCAGTAGGAGATTTTTTTTTAAAGTTTTTTTTTGATGCCAACATATGAATGATTAAATGATCAGGTTTCTGCGCTAACTGGTGCTGTGGAGGAGTTTATCCAACACTTCCCTGCAGAGAAGTGAGCCTCAGCCAAAATATTTAATAAAAATTAAATTATGGAGAGAATTTACAACTAAATCAAATGCTTAAATTTAACTATAAAGAAATTTGGCAACTGAACTAAATGTAAATATTCTGGGTCAACTTGAAGCATTTTGGGTTAAGTACCAAGACTAGAACTGAACTGTAAGGGTAAATGTAACATTTTAACCAGGATTTCACTTGATTTTCTTGTGCCATTTAAACTTGTATGATAGGAGCTTGAGGTACTTAAATGTACTGAATAGTTATAATGACTTTTCAAAAAAGCTAAATTACATGAACCAATAAAGTTAATCCAACAAAACAAAGTCATTTGTAATTATTAGAAAATCATGTGCACTGGTTTGGAAATGAGTCCAGGGGGTCCCCCAAAGAGCACAGGGGGTCCCCGAGGCTTTGAACATTTGAGCCATTGTCCACAAATAGTCCCTATTTTAATAAATAAAAGTAAGACCGTATGTTGTTCATTTAACTATGGCTTTATCGAAGGACAGGACTCAACCAGAATACATTATTTATGGTGAGAATCTCACTTTTTTGGGTTACGTTTGAGTGGAGCATTCCCACTGCGGAATCTGCTCACTACTGACACCTTCTGTTCTGTAAGTGGAAGTGATTTGCAAACTAAAGCCATTATTCTAGTGAATTTTAAGTTACTGCATAAAATGTGAAAACAACATGATTTAAAACAGTCCAACTATAAAACATTTTATTTACAGGAGCCACATAATCAACTTCAGATAATGTAATACATATCCGGTTTGCTTTTGTTTGATTGGAGCAAACACATAAAAAAAAGACTCTTGTGCAAGGGTCCTTTCTGTCTCCTCAAAGTCTTACTTTGAGGAGACAGAAAGGACTGATCTGTCCCTCCAGCCCCGAGGACTGAGCTGAGAACAGCCTGCTCAAAAAGCTCCAGCGTAGCCTTGAAGTTTCAGGGAATACTCCGTGCTGTAATATAACTGCAGATTTTGGTGAAATATAATTTTTCTTGTTCATCATGGTGATGAAATCTCCAAGAAAAGAAAGAAATCAAGCAGTTTGATGTTGGTACGTCTCAGTCTTAAAAAGAATACATACATACATGTCCACTGGTTTATATATTCCTGTGTTTATTTTTATTATTTTATTTGTTTATTTTAATTAGGTAAGTGCAGATTAATGAACATCAGTACCAAAATGTATAACGGAAACATGCCAGATTACAGAAAGAATGCTAATTTCCATCCGTGGTCCCAAAGCAATAAAAAGATGGAATAAAAAACCACATAAAAAAGAGATAAAGCAATACAATACAATTAAAGATAGATAGAATAATAGATACATACAGACAACACAAGAATTAAAAATGGTGTGATGGTCTTTCAGCCATATTTTGAGATAAGCATTTTAAAACAGGAGGTATATTATTCCAGAACCGATGTCTAGACGGCACCATGTGGTCCCTGCATGCGACTCCTCTGGTTTCTTCTGCAGGGTTTGTTTGCTGTTGTACTCGATAATCCTTGAAGAGCGCACACTAGCACACACCGCAAACCAAACTCAGA
This sequence comes from Melanotaenia boesemani, assembly GCF_017639745.1. Taxonomy (NCBI): domain Eukaryota; kingdom Metazoa; phylum Chordata; class Actinopteri; order Atheriniformes; family Melanotaeniidae; genus Melanotaenia; species Melanotaenia boesemani. The sequence continues at coordinate 5,158,376 of NC_055682.1, read as the reverse complement.
CTACAACACATGAAAAAGAACAAAAGCTAAAAGAAAATTTGCTGGCTCACAGTTTTGTTCTCAAATACTTATAATTCTCCCTTATAGACCAGAAAACAGTGGTATTGATATTTCTTCTGACACAATCTCATCAGCAGTAATATTGAACTTGCCCAGATTATCAAAACGCTGCTCTGCAGAACGTGACAGTTAACTGGAAGGTTTATGGTGCTTCTCCATTAAAATGGTACTGGTACATTGTTCCCTTGCTTCATTTTCTATTACAAACAGCCCAGTTTTACTGTGGATGGGATCAGATCAGGTGTATTCTGTATATGCAGATACAGAGTTATAGTCCATTGGATACAGTAAAGTCATCGGCGCGTTCAAGAAACCAGCTTGAGATGATTTTGGCTTTGTGACACGATACATTAGCCTGCATTGAACAGCTGCCATGTGATTGGCTGATTACTTGTTAGTGTTACCAAGCAACTGAAAAGGTGTACCTAATAAAGTCGATGGTGAATGCATGTCCCATCTTTACAGACTAAACTGAGCTGTAAACATTACATTACATTAGCTGTATTTTACAAAGCTTTACTTAAATTTAAAATATTATCCTAATTAACAAGTTCATGTTTTTTATATTTTTAGATCTTCTAGAAGAAATTGGCATATTTTAATGTAAAAAAAAAAAAAAACATTTTTTTCTCATACTGCAGATTACTGTCTGCTTGTCACTGAAATGCTTTATTTAGCCCCGGTCTCTTTAAAGCCTCCTTCCATCAGTGTTGGAATAAAACGTCTAGGAATAAATAACTGCAGGAATAAATAACTCCCTTTGTAAATTTGGAGCTTTGTAAACCCAAAGACCTTTTAAATTCGGGCTGTAAAGATAAATTAATATGAATCAGAATATATATATATATATATAATATGAAAAAAAAAAAAAAATATGAATCAGAACCCAATTTTACCTTAAAAGATGTAATGACAACATGTACAGACCCATGGATCAGCTTGACAGCCCGCTTTGCTTTGGTGCATGCGTGTATAAGTCCATCTTTGCTTGTGTGGTAAAAACAAATTTAAAGGGGCAATAAAGTTTATTAATGTCATTATTATTATCCAAGTGTGTGACAGGGTTTACAACACACTGTCCTATCAAGCATGGTTCAGGAGCAGGGCCACAACTCAACCACACCTCTAATCACATAGTGAGCCTTCTTATAGTAGGTTTACTCCCTCAACTCTGTTTCTCTCATTCTCTTGACCCCACCCTTACCCTTATGTGTTATCATCCATTCATCAATCCCCCCCCTTCCATTCATCCATCCTCCCCATCTATCACCATCTTCCCTTTTCCTCATCTCTTCATCCATCCTCCCTCTTCCTCTTTATCCCTTACAGTCTCTTTAACTTATCCCATCCCTCTTTGTGTCATTAATCTCTGTCCCTCTTATGATCCTTTGTTTTCAGGTACCATCATGGGGAGTCCCATAAAGCCAGGGTTGCTGGCACCCTGAGATGGTACCCTCATCCTGAGTCTCCTCCATCCAGCACATCACTATAACACCCCAGAGGATTCACCTCATAAACCTCATCATTTTCAGTCTGCCATAGATCTTCATTAAATCCTTAAACTCACCTTGTTGTGGTCCTGGCTCGTGAACTGGAAATCATTTGGATTTCATATGAAGGAAAGAACATTGGACAAAAGTTCACAGACTTAATCTAAATCTGTTTCCACTCAATGTGAATTCCTGGAGGCTAATACAGCAACATACCTAAGATAAAGACACAGATACTAAAGAGGTTTTTTTCATCCACAAATTCTGCAAGGTCACGGATAAATGTAGCATCTGTTGGCGGATTTATTGTGAAGGATTTACAGCCTCACTGTGGCTGACGGCATTAGTGACGTGAGTTGTGGTCAAAGACAAGAACTAGTATGTATTTGACAAATTTGTACCATACCTATAAATATGAGGCACAAATTTGTCAAATCAGAACTACTAAATGCACCTTTTCTTGTGATTCCCTGACCTTTATTTGAATATATCTATTCTAAGTAGCTAAAAAAAGTCAAATTTTTAAAACAACTTGTGCTCTTTTAAGAAATAAAAATAAAAATGTGGTAAAATATTTAAAAATTGTTGACTTCTGATTTAATATAATCAAATCTAATCCGTGTAAAAATTTATTGTCCCTGAATTATGTCATAACACATACTTCTAGATAAATATTAAATAGTAAGGAGAGATACAGAATAAAAGGGAATAACCCATCATTCAGTGTCAAAAGGCTGCTTTTATTTAACCTGACTGCGTCACCATGGTAACAGATGCTGAATACATTATATGTAAAAGAGAATATTCAAATTAGTTTCAGATTTTTATCAGTTGTAAAAGAAAAGGGGAAAAAAAGAAAGAAAATCTCACTATTTGATGTAATAGGTGTACATGATATTAGAAAAATGTGAAAATAATTAGTCAGACTAAAACTCAACTTTTGAAATACATTCAGGGGTCATCCCCACGGTGCCGAATTGCAGTAAAACCACAAAAGTACTTTAGCAATCCACCCTTTGATCCCTTATGAAACCAGGGATTAGCCTCCATTAAACCGATCATGTCTGAAACCAGGTACCAAGGTAGATGCTAAAAGGTCTGTATTTATATATCACTTTACTGTATCTGGAGTGATACCTAAAGCGCTTAACAATACACATCACATTCACACGCTGATGGTGGACACTGTCATGCAAGGTGCTAACCACGACCCTTCAAGCGGATATGTCATCATCTGCACATGTGATACGTCTTGTTTTAGCTTTGAAGTGCTACTCTTTAATCACCATAGTGCCCCCCCACAGCCTTGTAGTCTGTACTACAGCAGTTTTGTGGGTATGGTGAAGCCTTTCTCCTAATTTTTGCCACCATTTTCACACCTGAACCAGCTTCAGTGTCATGTGGACATAACTTCTCATTTTAGTCTGACTGAAGTTGTTGTCCTGGAAGCAACAGAAGAAGTCAAAGCACAGAAAAAGTTGGTAATAACAGGGAATGACCAGAAGGGACAGTCTGCATCTCATGTTTGTTTTCTTCTTTTTTTTTTTCCCAAGTAAATCATTAAACACATACAAAATATACAGAGATGTACACTCTCTGTAAATTATGCTACCAATGTATTGTCGACTGGATTGCTTGTTAGTTGTTGTGGTCTTTGACCGAACAGGTTGAATGAACAAGCTGAAAAACAAAATAAAATAAAGTACAATTTAACATCAAATAAAATAATAAAAACAAATAAACATAATAAATAAATTATATAGAAATAGGCACATAAATAAGAGTGAATAGAAGCAAATAAATAAGTAATATAGAATAAGTAGATATATTAAAACGACCAGAAGTGGTTTGATGCAAATTTGTGACACCAGGTCTAAGGGGTTAAATGTCTTCAAGCCAAAGGATGTTGATTCCTCACAGAAATGAAATTGAGAATGCTGGTTTTGCCTGATGCTGGATAAACATCAGAGCCCTGCGATGGACTCATGACCTGTCCAGGGTGTACCCTGCCTCCCACCCAGTAGCTGCTGGGTTAGGCTCCAGGCCATCCATGAAAACAGTTAGCTAGTTACCCAGTTAGGTGAAAAGAGTTAGCTAGGTAGTTATTTTTATGAACTGACTTATAAGAGCACAGTTACTAAAAATGAGCCTAATGTGGAACATAATGGCTTTGTTTCATTTGGATTATAATTGGACTACAGTGAGTTGGACTGAACTGGACTGTGTCTGTAAAAGTACCTTGAGATGACTGTGCTGTGAATTGGCACTATGATAAAGCTTAAAGAAAAACAATAATAATAATAATTAACATGTTGTTTGCAGAAGAAGTAATGTACAAGTTTACTTTTATATGAGCATGCACTGAGGAGAAATGTGGAGATTAACAAATGCTCTCCATAAGCAGCACTACATCATATTGTTAGCTAAGGTAGCTTATTAGCAAAAGTTTCTAACACCCTTCAATGTAAAAAATGTAGACACTGTAGATGGATCCCTTATCTATGTAAAACATAATATATAACATCTCCTACTGCAACTGTCTTTAGTACCAAAGCTAACTGTAAAAGTTGTTTATGCCAGCAAAACCAACATTAGCATTGCTCACTAATGGGCTGGTTTTAATAACAGCAATTACTTTAGAGTTTTAAATATGGTTTTGAAGGAACTTAACTTCTTAAAACACACAATTAACACCAATATATACTATTACAATACATGTGCAATGTTTTAGCAACCACTATTTTTTTTATTTTATTTAAAGTTTGGAACTAAAGTAAAATGCAGTGACTGCTAATCTTGTTATTCATTTTAGGATGAATTGATGAGCCATTGTTCATTTCATCCCTAGACAGTTGAAAGTTCCCTTTGAACTGAGCATTTCCTTCCTACAGTTTGGAGTCTGAATTTACATGGCTGAACACCCTGTGGAGAGTACTTCAAAGAGAAACTAGTTGGCATCAGAACATACCCAAAGATAGTTCATATCCATCATCATCATACCCTTTATTGTCTGGTGAGCCAGCAAAGAAACCCTGTCTGTTCTGAACTTGCTTTGTTATCTACCTTACGGGGTGTTAGCATCCTCTCATTGGTAAAGGTATTAGCGTAAATGCTCAGTTGCTCCGACAGGAACAATGTCTGCTTTACAGTCTCAGACTTGTTTATTCATTTGGGGGTCTGGAAAACATGGCAATTTGTCCCTCTTTTTTAAAATCCCTTACAATTAAATGGCTACAGATTTATCCGTGGTGACATTTGAATTTTTGCAGGCATCAAAGGGCATTATTCCCACTGACCTACAGCCCTGGAGGCACTTCAATTTGAGTAAACGGCTGCAGACATGCCTGATGTGAATGCTCCCTGAGGAGGTTTGTTGATTCTGATCCGACCCAGCAGCAACAGTGAGAAGACAAACTGGATGCATCCACTGATCTGCTGCTAAGTATGCCTACAGGCGGTGGCATCATTGAATTACTTCCCCGCCTGGACTCATGTGACGATAGGTTTTTGTGAGGCTTGACTTAAGAAGTCGTCCACTTCAGAAGCTAAAGCTCTGGTATAAAAAGGTGTGTCATTATTGTGACTGCTGTGGGCTGAATTGAGAACCAGGAGACCCACAACCGCACAGCAGGCGGATTCTGGTTGATCTGCCCACATGTCAACGCTCAGTGCCAGGCGGCTAAATTAAGCACTAGTGAGTGATTAAATAAAAGGCTTCTCACGCTCGCTCAGCTCATCTCGGGAAAATGAAAATTGATTGATGACCGCTCAAAAGTTTAAATGAATGTAGTTCTTTCTGTTATTGCTCACAGCCCTCCTCTTCTTCCTCATCCCTTCTCCATCCTCTTATGTCCTCTGACAACTTTTTTATTCCAGTCTAATTAAACCCTCTTCTCAGTAACACTCATTCTTTTTTCATTCATCCTCTCTTCTTTCTTTTCTTTCTCCATCTGATGTTTCTTTTAATTTTCTTCGCTGCTCTTCAATCCTTTATCTTCTATTCTTTTGCCCTCTTCTCTCCATTCCTTTCCTGTTCTACCACTTCTTCCCCCTCTTCACTCTCCTCATCTTCCTGTCTTTTCCCTTTCCCTCTAATTTTTCTTTTACCTTTCTCTAATCTCTACTTTTCAGTCATCTTGCCTCTTTCTCTCTCTCCTCTCCTCTTTCCCACTTATCTCCCCATCATGTCGTTCTCTCATTGTTTTTCTGTCCTCCTCCATCTCCGTTTCACCCCTCTCCATTTCCTCCCACGCAGACTCTCCTGTCTAATACCTTCCTCTCATCTCTCACTCCATCCACCTTTCTCCTCCCTCTTCTTTTCCTGCTCATTTCTACTCTCAAATCCCGCTGGTCTTCCTTCTTTCCTTCAAAGATCTTGTCCTTGCTCCCTCTCCTCTTCACGGATCTCTCTCCCATTTCTTTCATCTCTCCTCTGTGAGTCTCTCCTCTACCTCCTCCTCCTCCTCCTCTCTGTTTCAGCAGTAGAGAACCACTGAACAGCGGAGGCAGCAGCACCTCTATCACTCAGCTCGGCAACAACTCGCACCAAAGTGAGGACCCCTGTTTTTCTTTCTTTTACCTCTCCCTTTTAAATGACATCCTCCTTTTAATATTTTTTCTTCCAATTCAATGTTTTCTGTCATTTCTTCTGTACTTTTCAATCCTTTTTTTTTTTTTTTCCTATATTGATCTATCTCGGAGTGCAGCAGTATGAGGGTACCATGCATCCCAAATAGGGTTTCTGTCCTTGCTCCAACTAGAGCATGTAGCCATATGCTTTTTTTCCCCCATCTCATTGGAAATAACTAGGCCAGTCTTGTGGCTTTTATACGGCACGTCAACTTCTGATTCCTGATGTGCATGGATCTGAACGGATATTTCAAGGTATGACTTTTTTTTTTTCTTTTTTTTTTAAAGATAATTTTAAATCATGCAAATCCTTCGTGCGGTGACAGACTGTTGGAACATGAGGACTGACATCCAGCAGCTCATTTCTGGGTTTATAATGAGGATGTCATGCAAAAAGGACTAAAGAAATGCAGGTGTAATTGTTATTCTGTGAGACAGATCATTTATTTTTTACAAATCAAGTATTTTGAAGCTGCAGGATGTTATTGGATGTTATTTTGGGCTCCTGAAAGCTTTTTTCTTCATCATTTTTTGTCAGAGTGGAACAAAGTCTCTGCATCAAATGCAAAGACAGTTAAAAACACCAGGATCATAATGTCAGTCATTTAACCAGGATGGACTTCTCAGTTATATCCACTCCTATCATGGCCACATTTCCGGCTACTTTACCACCAAACTCTTCTTTGGAGAATGTCAGCCAAACATCTTCTTCCTTGTCGAGGTCCCCTCCTCTGGCTCCTCACTCGCAGGTGGCCTCAGTGTTCATCGTGCTGGTGGTCACAGTCATCATTTTGGGGACTGTGGTGGGAAATGTGTTGGTTGTGGTGGCGGTTTTCACCAGCCGAGCCCTGAGGGCACCTCAGAATCTCTTCCTGGTGTCTCTGGCTTCAGCTGATATCCTGGTGGCAACACTGGTCATCCCCTTCTCCCTGGCCAATGAGGTAAGGTGTCTCTATTTGTTTTTCTTTGATCATTCTGCAATGAAATGCCAAATACTGTACATCTGGGTTTTAGCATGGCCTAGAAACAGGTGCACACTGTGATTCGACCAGCAGATTCCCTTCCAGGCATTACGTCACCACTTTTAAGAGAGCAGAGGGTAAACATGCGACAGATGAAGCAATATCTTCCACAGGAATCACAAAGTTACTGAACCCACTTTGCCTACAAACTTAATTTCAGTAAATGTTGGTAAATTTCCAGTTACTCACTCAAAGCTTTCACTTAGTTGACAAATGTAAATAAATAATTTAGTGTGTTTTTTATTGTGTTCAGTAAATATAAACCAGTTTAAAATGTGATGCTTCACTGTAAGAACATTTAGCTATTACTAATGTTTCAGTTGTGTTTGATCAGCTTCCTTTAAGAGACCTTTTAATGGTTATTAATTGTTGGAGTTTTTCAGAGACCTCTCTGTCTATTCTTGTTGAATTTATAATTTTAGCTGCTTAACAGAGTTTGGTTGTTGTTTGATTCTCCTCTTCACGGTGAGCCATACAATTTCAATAGGACACAGTTATGGACTGCAGGTAGGCCAATAAAACACGATGCGTGTTTGAAGTCATGCAGAATGAGGTGACAGAATCATAACATAAAAGATTTCACCTTTTTGGTAGCAGCATCCATCTACTTACCAATGGTACCTTCACACTTATGAGGTCATCCATGCCATGGACACTGATGCTCCCCCAGTATCACCACAGATGCTGAATTTTGCAGTTTTTTCCCTGATAAAACTCTGTTTCTCATCTTTGGTACCTGATGTTAGTTTATCTAAAGAGCAGCTAAAACATGGACTCATCTGACCAAAGAACTGGTGTTGACTGTTTTTCTGTCCATCTGAAATCAAGTCCACAGAACTTGTTTTTCCACAGAGTTGAAATATGGCTTCTTCCTTTTGGATGCAGCAGTGGACTATGTAATGTACAAATGGTTTTCCAAGGTTCTCCAGGTTTTTCCTGCAGTGCTGCCTGAGGGCTCAAACATCATGAATAAACAACAGATGTTCTGTCCTTGGCTTTAACACAGAATTCCCCAAACTCCTTGAATCTGGTCACAATTCTGTTCCCTAGAAGATTAAAGACCAAAGTTCTTCACAATTTGTCATTGAGAAATGTATTTTTGGAACTAACTGATGAGCCACAACCATCCATGCTTGAAAAGACTAAACCTTCAGTGGATGTTCCTTTTATACCCAATCCTGACTCCCTCACCTTTCATGAACCCACCTGCTGTTTTATTGATTTTTTTTTTCTGATGTGTTACTGGCATCACGTTTTAGACATATTATTCTTTAAAGTGGCTAAATGATACATATATATATATTTTTTTTGTATTTCTAAAATTTCATATTTTGTAAAGCTGTGTCTGTTAAAGCTTTAGCTTAATCGGTATCTGTGAAAGATTTCCCAACTTTCTGGATATGAGGTTTGTTGATAAAGTTATGTGGGTGGGGAAACAAATCTGAGTCCCTAAGCCAAAAGATCTGCAATTTACCACATGGCCACCCCTTCACCACTTAATTTAGACATTGTCACATTTAAATGAGGCAGCTTTTGCTTCCATCTTGTTCTGCTAAAATGTTTCAGTACCGTAGGGGACAAGTGTTAAAATAACATTCACTTGAATGCCAGGATGCAGCTTTTCTCAGCAGAAATTTTGCTCTAACAAGATGAGCAGTGTTACTCAACCTACCCCATTAGTGAAAAATCTCTTTTCCAACATCGACCGGGCCAAGATCTCAGCTGTACATTACACAGTGAAGAAACTGAAACTCTGATGCAAGTAAACAGATTTTTGTGGAAAAACTGAATGAAAATAGATTTTTATACATTTTTTGGGGGGGGGGGAGAACATTATTGTGATATTCTGTAAATACCAAAGTTCATCCACCCTGTTACAGGAGTCTTTTAATTATGACGTCATGGTGACTTTCACACCTTATTCACACATAAACAGGTATTAGTCCTTACGTACCAGGTCATGCCAGATGTAGTCCAGATCTTGTCGGTGCAAATCTCTTTGGCAGGATTTAAATATTTTACAAAATTGACTGAAATGGATAATTATTGTATTTCTAAAATGAGGAACATAGATATCAGAAAGCTCTCTGGAGGTCACAACTAATAGTACTCTAACACAGAGTCATTGTCCTGGTCAGACTTCAGGTTAATTTAACCCTTTAAAGCCAGACCCAAGAAAAAATAATGAGAATTAATTTTTTTTTTTTAATCTGAAGTCTTTATTTGGCCCTTTAACAAAGTGTAAAATAATTAACACAACTTTTTTTTGTATATTTACCATTAATTACAGTGTGATGTCAAAATTATTATAGTGCAAAAGGTATCCACCAGGGGGCAGAAGACAAATCTGTGTATGTCAGGATTTTGAGCAAAGTTTTTTTTTAACAATAAAGTGATGCAATAGGTCTTAGAAACTGTGTATCAGTTATGATCCATGCGGCATTAATGGGTCAAGTCAGTAGTTGTTGCAGAGTGAAAAGTGATTTTCATTTCAATGTAAAAATAAAATATAGTCTTTGATCTGTTTGACCTGCACATGGACACGCAGACAACTATAATGAGATTAAATAAGTGTGCTGTTTAGGTGAGACAGTGCATGGCAACAAATACTGTTGGTTTGTCAGGACATGTTTGAAAAACAGTGAGGAAAATATAAAAGTGCAGCTACACTCACCGGACACTTTATTAGGTTCACCTGTTCAATCGCTATTTAACACAAATATCTAATCAGCCATTCATGTGTCAGCGACTCTTTAGTCACGTAGAGATGTTAAAAATGACTTGATGTTGAAACAGAACATCAGAATGAGGAAGCCACAGCAGGAGAAGAGGTTCAGGCTGCCGGTGTAAGACTTGTGTGGGGGATACTTTCTTGTCCCACATTGGGCTCTTTAGTAAATATAATAATAATAATAATAATAATAATAATAATAATAATAATAATAATAATAATAATAATAATAATAATAATAATGTCAACACTTTGTTGAATCTAAGCCAGTGATGAAGACAAGGTGCACCTAATAAATATAAATAAATAAATATAAAAGCTTTGAATGGTCTGGTTGGAGGTCATAACACTGAGGAACTTACTTTCCAGCCGTCACATCATGCATCCAGTATAACATAAATCACCTTCATAATGGCTTGAAACAGAGTCAAGTGATCATTAGACTTTAGATTTATGTCATAGCATGTACAATCAGGGGTATTCACATGACATGAGGACACAAAGCTCAAGGGAGCATTTCGGCTCAGTTAGCACAGTAATGTCATCCTACAATCACAGGGTTGCAGTCCAGACTCTTGATCTTTCCTCATTTTACAGCCATTTTCTTGTTTCTTGTGGTGATGAATAGAAAGGGGGCATGACCCATGGAGTCACCGTGGAGATATCACTGAGGTATTCACAAGGTCATAAAATGACCCTTTAAGGAAATGCATAAATTTACTTTTTGCAGCTATTTGAATATTGTTTCATTTAAACAGTCAGAAGAGTCTTTTTTAGTTAAAGTGAGTATTTTAGAAAATTTCTTGGTTTAATCTGTTAGAAAAACTAATGGTCTGCTGCTGTGAACTAAAGAAAGGGTCTTAACTGTGACTAACCTGGAGATCACGGGGCGGCTGTAGTTCAGGATGAAGAGCAGTCGTCTGGCAACCTGAAAGTTCAGGTGTCCCCTGATTCCATGCCGAAGTGTCCTTGGGCAAGACACTGAACCCCAATTTGCCACCCGATGTGCCTGTCGAGGTATGATTGTGTGTGTGTGTGAATGGGTGAACGTGGCACGTGGTGTAAAAGTAGGGATGTCACATTTACAGATTTTCTTGGTATCAACTAAACACTCCTATTGTTTTCTAAAGGGATAGTTAATTAGATATAAGCATCTTGATAATGTACTTGTACTTCTTTGCACTAAAATAGATTTTATAATGTGGATTTTTAATTTTTTTATGGGTTATTACACTGTTATTTTTACTGGTCCAGCTAATGTGAGATTAAATAGCGCTGTGTATGGCCCCTGAACTAAACTATGAATTGACACCCCTGCTTTAGGGGGTGCTGGGCTGATTTATTCTACAGAGGGTACAACAATGAAAAACGTTTGTGAACCACCGTGATGGCGATGATGTGGTCATGTATTCAACATGAGGAAAAAGACTTTTTTCTGATTTTAGACTATAATTGTAATGATGCTGAACATTTTCTACTAAAACCTCTCGAGTCCTCAGGATAACTGGAAGGGAAACATGTTCAGAGCTGATTTGGAAAAATATTCATTTGTTACTTTGAAGTGTTATTTGTCCCTTTCCTATGAGTAGAATAAGAAATCACTTTGGGTTCCTTACTAAGCATTCAGGATGATTTTCTCTACTTATTAATATGTGAGATTTAGACTCTGAACATCTTTAATAAGATGTGAAAACCTATGATATTTAATAGTTTTCCTCCTGTTAGAGGTAGGTGGGTGTCTGCTTGATGTGTAGCTGGTGATTCCTCTGAAGTTCTCATCTTCCCCCAACAATAAGAGCCTTATACGTTTGCTTTTTATTAACTATTAATTCTTAAAATCCAACACGAGTATCACATGTATGTGGGTTTGTTTCTCTTCTTGTCTGCAGGAAGCCTCTTTTATTAAAAACATTTTTGTCCAGAGCAGCAAGCCTGGTACTCTGGGTAATCCCAGTCTTTCTGTGTGGCTCACCACACATCTGATAATTAAACTGCTTATGCTGTTTTCCAGATATGCACTGATGGAATTATAATGAGGGCGTTCATTGTATCAAGAGCTCTGACAAACCGGCAACAAGCGCTGATAAAAACGGAGAGAAAACAGAAATTCAATCAAACCCACTATAACAATATGTCTCAGTTTTCATCACCCCCTCATTCGTAGAATCGGAGAGGAAGTGAGTTTGTCCCAGAATTTATATAATACTGTATAATGAAATCTGAACTTTACACCAACTTTTACACTGCCAGAGGAATTCTTTTTTTGTTTTCAAAACTTTGTTATACAATTTTTGAGATGCTTCCAGGAAATAATCAGCTTTTAAAAGTTTGCTCAATCAGAGGAACTTTAAACCTTTCTGATTTCTAATAAACAACCCAATCCCTGAATAAATACACTGTTTAATCAATCAGTTAATCAATCAAATTTTATTTATAGAGCAGTTTTCATGCACAAAGCAACACAAAGTGCTTTATATAATAAAAAGAAATTCTGCATATTAAAACAAAATATAAAAGCCTATACCAAAGTATAAAACAGGAAATTCAAACACTCCTCGTTGTAGTCTCTTTCACACATGATCTCACACACATTGCACACAAACAAACAAAACACATGTACACTTGTACATGAACACAAACTCCATCTCTCTTAGCTGAATGTAAGTATAAAAATATCAACAGAATGAAAACATTTGGCTTGACGCTGCTGAGCGGAAACACTATCTTGGGGATCCCGTCACACTGGACGCCAGCCTACCCATGACCACAGAGGGTGCCGCCACAGGAACCACCCAGTTCAGGGCAGACCGGGATCCACACCACAGCCACAGGGCTGCAGTGCAGGACCCCCAGCCACCCAGACAAGTCACCATGGCAACAACCCTGCAGACAGAGCAGGTAGAGCTACAGGTGTGAAGGATCCCCAGGAGGAAAACACTGGAGTTAAAAAGTAAAAGCAAAATTAAATAAACTTACAAACAATAAGAACTGAAAAGAGCAAAAAGAATAGAAATAGAGATAAAGGATCAGGAAAATGATCAAGTAAAGTAAAATAAAATAAAGGAGTTAATAAAAACTGTACTTGGGTTAAACAAAACAATAAAAGGGAGAACTACATAAATAGGTGGTATTTAAAATAAATAGAAAAATATATAATTAGATATGTGAAAATCTAAACAAAATCAAATAAAATTCAGCTATGAGCTAAACTAAAAAGAAAGGTCTTAAGCCTTTTTTAAAAAAAAGGAACGGTCTCTGCAGCCCTGAGGTTCTCTGACAGGCTGTTCCACAGTCGAGGCCCATAGTGGTGCAGTGAGGCCTCACCAGAGGTCTTGGTTCTGACTTTGGGAACACTAAGAGACTGGTACCAGAGGACCTCAGGGTCTGAGAGGGTTCATAATTTAAAAGCAGGTCTGATAAATAGGAAGGTCCATTTAGACATTTACAAACAACTAAAAGAACCTTAAAATTGGTCCTGAAACGCACGGAGAGCCGATGCAGCGATTTTAAAACTGGTGTGATGTGTTCCTGCATCCTGGTCCTCACCAGAACTCGTGCTGCTGAGGTCTGGAGTAATTGTAGGTTAGAAATAGACTTTTTAGGAAGACCAGAGAGCAGGGCATTACAATAATCTATTCTGCTAGAAATAAAAACATGCATAAGCTTCTTGGTACAGGCAAGAGCGAGAAAAGGGTGGACTCTGGCGATGTTTTTAAGATGGTAAAATCCTAACGTGTGGAATAAAATCCAGCTCAGAGCTAGCACCCAGATTTCTACACACTATGAATATTTAAAGTTTTGTAATTTTGGTAAAATGATCTCTCTCTTTTTTCTTCAGTACATAGATAATTAAAACTTCAGTTTTAATTAAACAGCTGTAGTATTACAGTGTTTACATATGATTATTTTCTTGTATTTTTTAAATATGGGGAAATACCAATTAGATTATGTAAATAGGCTGGAAGTTTATGTCTAATGTAAAATAACAAGAAAAACCTGAAAATACATTGAATTTCCAACTTTTGTAAAGGAAGTATATTTTCATTTAACATAAACAATTATGTAGCAGTAAGAACGAAACTTTAATGCAAGCACATACTAAATACCAGAATAAAATTGCATGAAAAACACAATTAATTGACAATTTATTTGCATTTCTACAGTTACTGTATAATTAATTGTTATTATAGTTAATTGCTGGTGTATGAATGTGTGGATGAATGTTCGGCGATGGTCGGAGAGGCCGTAGGCGCAGACTGGCAGCCACGTTTCCGTCAGCTTGCCCCAGGGCAGCTGTGGCTACGCACGTAGCTTACCATCACCAGGTATGAGTGAGGAGTGGATGAATAATGGATTCACACAATGTAAAGCGCTTTGGGTGCCTTGAAAAGCGCTATATAAATCTAATCCATTATTATTATTATTATTATTAATTGAATTCTTTAAAAAGCCATCTCATGTAAAAGTAAAGATAAAAACTGTATTTTTATTATGGAATTTTACAGCAATTTTGAAATTTTGTTCTGTTATTTCACAGTATTTTTCTGGTATCCCAGCTGCCGTACTGTTAGATTTTTAAAAAATTTTCCAAGGTAATTTCCCTCCTGGCCCTGTGATGGACTGGTGACCTGTCCGGGGTGTACCCTTCCTTTCACCTGCTAAGTGCTGGGTAAGGCTCCAGCTTCACCATGACCTTTAACTTGATGAAGCAGTATAGATAATAATGATGGTGATGATGAATTTTCTTCTTCTGAGCAGTGTCCTGGTGGTTGCATGGGAAATAATTCCATAAATAATTAGATATCAGGCTTCTGTTTCTGTCCAGCTCCAACTCTTGAACAAGCTTGATAACTTTGCGAACAATGTCGCTACAGCTATGTCTGTCTTTCATTTCAAGAGAAAGTTGGGATAGTTTTAAAAATATAAATAAAACAGTGATTTACAGACCTCATAAATATTTTTTTTATTTAGAATAGAGCAGACATGTTACTATTTAATGAAAAATATCAACTAATATTGAATCTGCCGGATGGATAGGGCCAACAGAAGGCTGGAAAAATGAGGTGCTAAAAAGAAACAGCTGGAGGAACATGTTTCAATTAATTTGTTAAATTAGCAACAGCGAACTCGTATTGATGGAAACAAATTGGTCACCTTTTTTATTGATATTTTTTATACTAGACAGCCCTTAATGACATAAAAAGTTTGCATGTCAGAGTTAAAAACTGTCTGTTTTATACACTTTGGCCTCATGTGAACATTAAGGCTTGAGATATGAACCATTTTCTGAACCAATTTGCTGGAAAGCTTCAATGCTTCATGAGGCTTCATCTGGCCATCATTAACTCTAAACAGGCAGAAAACATCACAGGAAACAGGCGGGGCAAAGACAGAAAGATGCATCCGAAACAGGCACACGTGGCAATGGATAATCAAACCAGGAAAAAGGGCTGGAAGGTCATGTAACAGGCACAGAAAAAAACTATCTTACAAGAAATGAATGGACTGATGAGGCTTATATACTGGTTGATTGGTGAGTGGAAGACTAAAGACCCATTTATGCTCAATGCAGAAGATGACAACTACGACATAAAAGATGCAGGAAAGTGTGAGGGCGGTGACATATAACAACCTTTAAAACAGAGGTACCTATTTACATATATAACGGGAGCATAAAATGGGCCTTAATGGTGCACAGGTGAGCTTGGCAGGCTGATGAGGTAGGCGTGATTGACAGGAAGAGTGGAAGATTACTGGGAGATGCATTGAGTCACGACGAGAACTGTGAGAAAAGCTGTCATGCAAAAAGAAGCCATATGTGATCACAATTCAGAAACCTCACCGTCTACTCTGGGCTAAAACTCATTTAAAATGGATTGAGGCAAAGTAGAAAATTATGTTGTTGTGTCTTCTGGACTAGAGAGGAGGGGGGCCATCCAACTACTTACCTGCACTAAATTGATATGTTTGCATTTCTGGTGGTATGGGGGTTCATTAGCAACTACTAGCAACTAGATCACTTCTGGAAAGGCAAAAATAAATGTAGAAAGGTAAAGTCCAGAGCTTTTCCCAAAAATATTTGCACATCGTGAAAGGCAAAATACAGCCAAGGAGACCCTGGATTGTTGAACAGGTCCCAGAGATCTCCCCATTTCCTGGATTGTTGAACTATAAAATAAGCTTAAGTTTTTCATGAAATAATCGCTTCCAACATTTGCTGCTTTGTCTATGTTGTATTTCAGACAAAATATCCACATTTTTTATATGTTACAGTGTAGCAATGACACCACCAGAGTCTGTTTGAACTCTGCACCAATCTGCCCCCCCCCTTGAGGGTAGAAACTATTTCAGAAACTCACACTTACATGTGCAATTTATTGCTCACAAAAGGATGTTAAACATATATAAGCATGTTCACTAGTTCACTATCTAGGTCACATTTATGCTCATTAACATTAAAATCAAGGTGTAGTAGTAGCTGACTGAATTTTTTTTGGCAGATATGAGAGGCAACCTAATGGATGAGTTCTTAGGATGCATATTATGTGGGCTAAAGTGGTGTTTTAGCACCTGAGGCCCTGGCTGAGCTCCTGGCTCGTTCCTGGCTGCCCGTCATTGGGATATACTCTTTATAATTAAACATGTATTGGACGAGAGGCATGTGGGGATCCATCCATCTACAGGCTATGCCATGCAGAGTAATCTAAATCAGGGTTGGAGAGGTGCTGGAGCCTATCCAAGCTTCTGCCAGGCAAGAGGTATGGTACACCCTGGACAGCCTATCACAGGACCAACACAGAGAGACGACCACTTATACATGCTCACGCTTATCCCTAAGAAGAATTTAGGGACAGATCATGAACATCTGCACCAAATTCTGCAGTGTTACAACCCATAGTAACAGCCATGAACTCATCGACTGGAGAAAAGAGCAAGAAGATGAAAGAAAAGTCCTTGTCTGTCTGTGAGCATTTTTAATGAGATGGCAGTATGTATGAATAATTGTTCAACAAGTGCTTGTCAGCTGATTTTTTTACCATCTTTATCAGAGAAATTATCCAGATGTGCCACCTGTGGAACCATTGCTGAAAGTATTCAGCTTACAGTTGGTTAAATGTATATTTTTATGGCCAATCTGCACAGCAGTGTAATACATGCCTCTTAATTACCTTCTGGACATAACAATACAGGAGATGTGGAGTTATAGTTTGGGCTTTGTCTCCTGTTTTTGATTTAATTCTTCCTGTAAATGAACTGTGGTTAAATCAGAGGTTTTGGTGGAATTTGTTGGGACTAAGATTGTCAGACTAAATCACTTTCAATGCAGATGGATTGATAGCTGTAAACTAACAGTAAGGATTTCCTCTAGAGTTTACAAAGCTACAGCCAACATAGCACTAATGAGATATTGACTGAATTTTTACTTGTAGGTGAAATAATCAAGTAGTTGCCGGCATGAGGCCTCCCTGATCGACTGAAGCTTATTTGAAAATTTATTGTGACCATAAATAACTTCTCAGGTCACATCTTAATGGCTTTTTTTTTCTCTCTTTCCAGGTCATGGGCTACTGGTATTTCGGTTCCACCTGGTGTTCCTTCTATCTGGCTCTTGACGTCCTGTTTTGCACTTCCTCCATTGTCCATCTCTGTGCCATCAGCCTCGACCGATACTGGTCCGTCACTAAGGCAGTAAGCTACAACCGCAAGCGGACGCCTAAACGGATTAAAGTGATGATCAGCATCGTTTGGCTTATATCGATCATCATCTCCTCTCCACCGCTTCTTATGTCCCAGACAGAGAATGATTTGGAGATGGACGACGAGGAGAATGTACACAGACAGGAGTGTCTCATCAACAACCAGACGTGGTATATCCTCTCCTCCTGCCTGGTGTCTTTCTTTGCTCCTGGAGTCATCATGATCCTTGTTTACTGTAAGATCTACCGTGTTGCAAAGCAGCGAGCCTCCACTGTGTTTGTGGCGAAGAACGTGTTGGAGCGGCAGCCATCGCAGTCTGAGACGTGCTTCGTGGGCACTCCCATGACTTGTCAAAGGAAGGGCAAAGTTCCTTATGAGCTGGACAGCCCGCGGCCTGCTAACCGATGCAGCTCTTCCAACATAGACAGCAACAGCAGCACTCACAGGAGGGAAGAGTTGGATGACATCGACCTCGAGGAGAAGAACTGCGAAGCTGACATGAAACTATCCTCCAAATTTTCCTCATCCCTCCGCCTTCCGCGGAGGGCTGTTGGGAGGGTGAAAACAGAGGAGGGAAGGGACGGTGAGGGAACAGCAAACAGACTGAAACCTCCTCCTCCTCCCCCATCCTGCGCCTCCATATCATGGGCATCATCCGATCAGTGTTCCAATCACTACCTCCTCCCCTCTCCTCTGCCTCTCCGCAGCAGGCAGATGTCTCTGTCCAAAAACAAAGTGGCACAAATGCGGGAGAAGCGCTTCACGTTCGTTCTGGCTGTGGTGATGGGAGTTTTCGTCTTGTGCTGGTTCCCTTTCTTTTTCACTTACAGCCTCCATGCTATCTGCAGGGAGAACTGCACCATCCCTGACACACTCTTCAACCTGTTTTTCTGGATCGGATACTGCAACAGCTGTCTGAACCCCATCATATACACCATTTTTAACCGAGACTTCAGGAGGGCCTTCAAGAGGATTTTATTCCACACTCAAAAACAAACATAAGCTGAGAATGTATGATGTTTGTGAGTGGCTTTCAGCTTGCTCACACATACACAAAAACACACAAATGTGCACACAGTTTCAATCCTGTTTTCCACTGTGCTGTCATATCGACATTAAAGGGCTTGTCACTGAGCTGGAGTATTAATTTATTATTTAAATACTCACTAATTTATTAGATAATCCCTTTCTTTTCCATCAGAGAAAAATTATTATTACACAGCAATGCAATAAAGTGTTTCAAACCTACTTCCTTGATGCAGCAACAGTTAAACATCGCGTCTTGTATTGTGCCTGAACCTGAATGTTAATTAGAAGAAAAAGGCTGCAGGGCCGTGAACCAAGTCCCTGCGGTGCTTCAAGATGTATGTGCTCTGTAGCAAGCAAATTGACTGGCTGTGCAGTCCATACATTGACACAAAACTAAGCTATAGGGAGCAAAGATAAAAATGACTGTGCTTTGAATAATACACAAGGCGTATAAAACAAACGTGTGTGCATGGGAGTAATTAAACACCAGCAGCATCTAAAGTTCAAACTTCAACTTCAAGTGCAGACATCTGAACAGCACAGTCTGAGAAAGTTACTAGTTTGTCATGCTACAACAATGTTCTGTTGACACTGCACAGCTCGGGGGCAAAGGCATTAAAAATTCATGCACAGCTAACAGATGGGCTGAGCTGCTGCAAACAGAAAGCGAGAGGACAAAACAGAGAGAGTACAGGAGAGGGAGGAAAGACAGTCTAACTAAGCCTGAATCTGAGTAAACATAATCAAGCTGATGCTTGTACAGAGGTGGATATTGTCTTTTGTATCTCAAGATGAAATAACTGGACAGACAGCTGAGGAATGTACGGCTCAAAGCTTGTGTTTTGTGAAACACCTAAAGAGCTGAACTTGAACATGATCTGCAAATAAAAAATACACAAAGCATCAATCACTGCAGAGTTAATAACTCACTTCATGCTGATTGTAGGAGACTTTGTGTGATAAAGATCATCATTTCGCATTAAGATGATAACCGTGCCTGATGCGTTTATCTGTTCAAACACAGACATGAGTGTCTGCAGCTGCTGAGGGAGCAAAAAGTCCAGGAATTCATTCTGGTTGCTATGCAACAGTAACTTTGAAAACAACTCATTTGCTGATTATTTATGTACTTATTAGCAAGCTGATTTGGCCCCACTATATCTAAAAGAAAACTAGCACTTGCTAACATCTGGCTTTTGAATTCAGTCCCCATCAAATGATTCTGCAGCAGTCTTGAGTATTTATCATCTCAGCAGTGACTTAAATATGGAACTCAAATTTGCATGCTAATTTTTGATGAGGGCTGAAATAAGTGGACACAACTTCCTTTGTTTTATGATCAATATGGCTGAAACTTGTTCAGCAAGTTGATTTCCTTCTTACTCTAGATCACAAGGACTGTTTTCTTGTCATAACAAGATAATTTATGTTGTTGGCACTGTCCCTGATGTCCACAGGATGCTGCAAAGGCATGTCAACCAAGACAGCCCTACAGCATCCAGAGCCTTATGGAACTTGGGGCGGACCTTGTTCACCCCCAGGAAAGGACCTTTTTAACCTCAGCCCCAGAGATAGAAGAGTCCACGCCAGGGTCTCCCGACTCTGCTTCCCCATCAGAAGACGTGTCAGTGGGATTGAGGAGGTCTTCAAAGTATTCTCACCACCGACCCACATTGTCCCAAGTCGAGGTCAGCAGCCACTCATCCTCACTGTACACAGTGTTGATGGAGCACTGCTTTCCCCTCCAGAGTCAGACCTGGACCAGAATCTCCTCGAAGCCACCCAGAAGTCATTCTCCATGGCCTCTCCAAACTCCTTCCAGTTTTTGCCTCATCGACCACCGAAGCCACGTTCTGCTTAGCCCACCAATACCCATCAGTTGCCTCCGGATTCCCACAGTCCAAAAAGGCCGATAGGACTCCTTCAGGTTGATGGCATTCGTCACTGCTGGTGTCCACCAACAAGCTCAGGGATTTCCGCCACAACAGGCACCAACGACCCCAAGGTATAAGCACCAAGTCGGGGGCCATGAGTATGCCCAAACCTACTCAGCCCCTTCCACTGGGAGCAACTCCAGAATGAAAGAGGGTCCAGCCCTTCTTGTGGACAGTGTTTCCAGATCCAAAGCCATGCGTCAAGGTGAGTCCAACTATATCAAGCCGGAACCGCTCAACCTCAAGCACCAGCTCAGGCTCCTTCCCCGCCAGTGAGGTGACATTCCACGTCCCCAGTTAGCTTCTGCAGCCAAGGATCGGACTGCCCTTTCGGGCTGAGCCTTACTGGGCCCTATGGATAAAGGGCCGACCACGCACTCATCTCCGTGCCCCACCTCCAGGCTTGGCTCCAGAAGGGGGGCCCAGTAACCCGCATCTAGACAAGAAAAATGCTGTACTGCTGTCATACTGCATCATAGGGGTGTTTGAGCCTTGCTTTGTCTGGTCCCTCCCCTAGGAAGCTGTTTGCCCTGGGTGACTCTACCAGGGGCATAAAGCCCCTGACAACATAGCTCCTAGGATCTTCAGGATTCACAAACCCCTCCACCACAGTACAGTGGCAGTTCAGGGATTCACATTTAGTGAAGTATCATTAAATATCTAAGTAACTTTTCAAAAATAGATCAAACAAAAAATATACAGATACCTATTTTTATAATAAAAGTCCAATCTCCAGGATAAAAAGAACAGATATATATATTATCAGTGCATTACTGACTAAAATGAGTTTGCCCTAAAATGACACTGACAGCTTCAAATTGCTACTCGGTGTCAAGGTCAGATCTGTATTTAGTTTTCTATCAGGCAGCAGAAAATCCCATTTCAATGGGATTGTGGGAAAGGGAAGCAGAATACTCACAGCCCACACTGACCTGTGAGTGGGTGCTGTCTCTCTCCACACTCGCCAGATTCCACTTAGTGTTTGAGCTGTAAACCTCAGCATCAGGGTGGAATCAAATGTCATTTTGATGATGTGGTTCTGTTCAGCTGAGCTGAAATCAGCAGGTGCTGCTGCACTGAATAGATTTTTATGCACCCAGTAAAATACATAATAGAATTTAAAATCATTGTCATTTAAGATATGATAGACCTTGGCCATGATGAGCTTTATATTAAAGTCCCATATTTTCCAAACAGGGTACTTCACGTTCAGACTGCTAGCTATCTTACAGCCAATTTCTGCCCGGTCCGTTTGCCCCACATTCCAGCTGCGCCATGGCTTCGCTCTGACCGCCGCGCCGCATCAACTCATGCATGAGAGTGGCTCAATCCCAAACCGCCCCCTACACACTAACCCTCTGTTAGTATGTCCTTGTGGAGGCACCGACATAGCATGTGGAGGGTGAGTGGACCGTTCAGCTGATACAACGGCAAAATTGATGACGAAAAAGTCTTCAAATATGAGTTCTGCATGTGTCCTGCATGTTTGTCACACTGACAGAAAATCAAAAAACATTTAGGAAGACAAAATGAAACTAGCAAATATAACTCTATGCTGATGTTTGGATGAAAACATAATTAGCAGCATTCATTCATTTGTTTGATTGGAAATAGTGATGGGGTTGAAGGAAGTATTTAAAGTATAATGTAACTCCTGTCATGGTAATGGTTGCTGAATTTATGATGTTTCAGGGACAATTGAAAAAACAGCAGTTGGTGGTACTCAATTTATACAATGGCTGTTTCACTAAATAAAGAAATTTGTGGCATCTTTGTGCTGCCATGGCGAGGAGTGGGAAGAGGGCGTCCCATTCCTGCCCATCTTATTTAGACCCTCGCCCTCCAATTAAAGTGCCCTCCACAGCTGCGAGTGTGACTTCATTGGGAGTTACACTGGGTAGTGAAGGGGTTGTGTGTTGGGAACAGTTTGGGATTGAACCCATGTCAAATGCAGGGCTTCACAAGTGCAGTCTGCATAACCAGATCCGCAAGAGCAGAAAATTACAGGAGAATAGTAAGATTGCAAGTGATGTTGTCAGTTCCTGCAATAACAACCATGGATAAAGAGGGCTGCATGTAAACGAAAGGTGGTATCATTTAAAATCTTGTGATTCTCTACTTCGAGGATAAACGTCTCTCTTTGTCCATGATGAAAAATAAAGCACTGGTCCCCCAGACCGACTGATGTCTAACCTGGTGTCACTGGTAATGACATAATGTTTACATAATTCAGCAATTGTAAATCTGAGTGGGGGCTTTTATTTTCAAATTTACTGGATGCTTTATACTGCTCCTGTGTCTGATTTCCTGTCTGGCCCTATCTGAACAGCTGAACTTGACAAGTTCTGGAAGTGTCCTCCATCAAAAATAGACCTGATGCATATGTTTAATATAGAGTCGCAACAAGATGCTTCTGGGAAGCACCGTGGCACACTTGGTGTGAGCCCTTTGACTAAAACGTCTTGATTAGCTCCAGGGGCCACGGCACACACAGAACGAGGTGCACACAGACCCGGTGGAAATTGGCCCTTTAGGTTTCTGGCTTTTAAAATATACTTTATTTTACCTTTCAGTTGTCAGACTTCTCCTCATGCAGGTATTCTTGCTCTGGTGTTTTTAAGTTTGTTCACTAGCAAGGATCACACCTAAATGGGTTTTACTGGTTTAATGAGAGTTAGTTATGGATGAAGTTAGGGAAAGATTTGATCTGATTGGAAAAAATTACCTGGATTTTCATGAAATCATCAGCTGCTGTGGGAACCACAAATTAAAACTTGGAAAGCAACATCGAACCTACAACCATGCAAGGAGTGTTGCTGATGTAAAAGACTATGTTGGCTAGCAGCTACTATACTGTGGCATCTCTCCTAGCCTCTGGGCTCTTGGGGCCCTGGGCCCTTCACTCGGGCCACCCTGGGTGGCCGGTGCTGGCCAGGACCCATGACCGCGCGGGGGCTCTGGCTGAGGCTCTCCTCTGCCACCCTCTGGGTGGGACTGGGGTCATCTTCGATGTGGAGTGGCTTAGAGTTGTGCTCCGAGGTGGCTGCTAAAGACCCGGGTCTCTGAGCTGCCCTAGTCTGCCTCTAGCCTCTGTGGAGGCGTGGTCACATTTGCATGATCTCACTCACCACTCCTCATCACTGATCACTCCTCATTCCTCATACTCTGCATGCTGACACAGTCACTGAGTTGTCCAGTGGGTCTTTACATTAAGAGATATTTTTGATTTTTGTTTTTTTCTCTGTGAGTGTGTATTTGGTACTTCGATTGTTGTGATACTTTCTTTTTTTTGGTTATTATTTAGGAACTTGATTACTGTCAGCTCTGTTTCTTTTGTTTGTTTGTTTGTAAAAGCAGTAGGACATTTTCTGGTGTATTTCTCTTCAAGTGTAGCAATTTGTTGTCTGGTGATAGTTTGGATTGAAGGGTCGTTGTCTTTTATTTTTTGTGTTTTTGTCTCCTCTTTCTTCTTTCTGCTTTCCCTTTTATTGTTTTGAGTTTTCAGTGTTGGGGTTTGCGAAACTGCTGAAAGAAAAAAACAAAATAGAACTGCTAAAGCTAAACTCAAAATCCCACCAGACAAACCAAAACAAGAATTATCCAAAAAGTGTACAAAAACAGGCATACTAATCTAGCTTAACAGTGCAGCAGTTCAAATACTACACAAGATATAAACTAAATGATCACTTTATACTAGCCCAACACACTTTAACTCTACTCAGTTTAGGTTTATCTAAAAAGCTTAATAAAACTCGGAACAGAAAAGAACTTCAAGAGCAGCTAAAAGAGCTGTATGCTTATCAAGGACAATCAACAAACAAACCGAGATTATGTATCACCATTAGAAACAAAACACACAAGCAGACAGTTTTAACACTGCTGTAATCTCTACGCTGAAACAAATCCAAAATACCAAATGCCACCAGCTAGCATTTCCACTCTTAGTTTAACTCTTCTACTCACCAGAATGAGTTAGAAAGATTTGTCCAGCTCTTTGGCTCAACCAAGTACTGAATAAGCTGTGTGCCCTTATGCCCAAGATGATATTGTGTGATGAAATCGTGATATTTTGATGATGTATTTAAACAAAATGACTTACAAAAACTACAAAAAAAAAAAAAAAAAAATAATTATATGCACTGCCTTTAGCACTACATGACAGCACCTGGGTCCAACTGGACTCAAAGCAGTCTGACTATCACTTAATTATGACGTCCCATCTTGTTTGAATTCATGCTTGTGTGTTCTTACTCTTAAATGTGATAAAAGCATCTGCTAAATGACTGTAGAATGTAGAATAGAATAGAAAACACACAGTCAATAAGCCACCACAAGTCTGCCAAGCTGAGGGTGAAACTGTCTGGGCCAAACAGCTTCCCCCTCCTGAATGAGCCCACACAGCAGTCCTTTATTTCCGGGGTGATGGCAGCATGCGTAGCGATTGGCCAGGTAGTGAGCTAACCAGAGGGCAGAAGACGAAGGTGTGCCTATTCTGGCCACTCCGAATAGACCACACAGGACTGGCATTTGTATGTAGGATGAGCCTCGGGTGTGAGCAATGAGAGGCATCCGTAACACCAATACCGATAACATTTTTTGCTTAAAAGTAATCATTTAACAATTTTTCTTTTAACTACTGATCATGATCATAAATAGTACAAAAGTTTTTGTAAAAAAAAAAAAAAAAAAATTTTTAAACTGAATGACAGGAGTATAAATAAGGGATAAAACAGGAAGTCAAACATAAACAAGTGTTGGGGTTAGAGGAACAGCTAAAAGAAAAGCCAAAATGTTATTATTAAAACCTTACACAAAATCCGCTGGATTAACCAAACTAAGATAAACAAAAGAGTGCACATAAACTGGCGAACCAACAAATAGCCTAACCTAGCCCAACACAACAAACAAAAGTTAAGCACCAAGGTTAATGAAAAGGCAGAACTCATAGTAACCCGAAGCGCAACTCAAACCAAAACTGTGTGTATAATGAAGGTAAGCCCAAACTAACCAGACTACTATTAAATCCCCCAGGGAAACACGAACAGCCAGGTTTAACCCAGCTGTGACATAAAAGGCTACCACTTAGCACAGCAAACACACAGAAGAGCAACGCCACCATAGTTCTGCCAGAGTGAGGGGAAGCAGCCTGTGCTGTCTACTTCTCCCTCCTGAATGAACTCTGCAGCAGCCCTTTATTTCCTGGACTCCACCAAGCTGCAGTATGATTGGCCGGATGATGAGCCAATCAGCGGGGAGGAGACCGGTGTGCGTCTGGTCCAGCCACTCCGAACAGACCTCCGGGCCAGGCAATTACCTGCAGTATGAGCCACAGCTGCCTGCAATGAGCAGCGGCCGTAACACTCTCCCCCTAAAGTTCCAAATCCTTTCTCAAGGATTTTGGAACAAAGAGAACACAAACACAAAGGTTACTCAAAATCTCTTTCACACACAAATTACAAGTGCAACAGCAAAGGGCATAAACACAGTTCACGAATCCCCTTTGAATAACGAAATGTTTGGGAACACACGGCCACTACTACAAAGTGCACAGCGCACAAACTCACGAAAGCGGCCAGAGAACACATACTCCCAAACAGGAAGGGCACAGGCATTTACATACGCACATTTTGTTTGAAACCCTTTTCAAAACCACGCATGGTGAAACATGAATTGCCCAGACCACACGGCCATCACAAAAATCCTTTATTGCACACAAAACAGCCGAAGACGAGTTCACCTCTGCATTGCCGAAGTCAGGCACCAAGCACTAAGATGCATCCTCCCAAAGGAGTGAACAAACACTGCTAGATAGCAGCCGAAAGGGGGTAGGCTTGTCAACGAAACCACCAATTTTCCACACCCTTCCATGGATGTCCAAACAAAAGCAAAGTAGTGCAAGACGGGAAAGATATACAGGCACCCCTCCTGCTTCCCACACACGACAGTCTGAGAGGACTTTCCTCTACACACACTGGGTCACCCCTAGGCCAGAACGCCCATTTATAACTGCAACGACAGTGGGTTCAGAAACACCATAACCTCTCCCCACACGCCTCCAACGGAGCCATATCGGCATCCGAGTGCCAACTTCCGAAACACAGAGAGTGAACCCCTCACTCAGCATGAGACCTGCCCGGCGGTCTCCACAGGAAGCAGCCGAAAGAAGGCACTTCAGAATAAGAGACAAAACTTACCCTCATCTATACTCAAAACAACAACACCGGCTGGTTTCCCCACATTGTACGTACAACCAAGGAATCTTTCCAGGTGATGTCAAAAGGAGAGCCTACCCCTACCCAAAAAGAAATCCCGGACGAGCCCCCATTATGTTATGTCCCATATCAGGGGTGTGAATGGTCCCAACACAAAGGTACGTCGTGGACAGGTGTAAAAGGTAAACACGTTTTATTGAAATGAGCATAAATACAGAATAATTGTAACACTTATCACATGCAATCATTTGAGAATAATAAAGTCAACAGTGTCAAGTAGCTAAACAAAAACAAAACCTACAATTGGCTCTTATTCATTTTCTTTGGCTTTTGTGCCCCAAAACTCCTCTGCAAGAAAAAATATGGATCTTGTCAAACTGCTATTAAATGATGCTGATACTAGCCTTGGTATCGATACTATCAATATTTGGATTGATCCGCCCAGCCCTAGTTGCCAATTTGCATCACCTGTTTTAGACTTTAATAAGACAGCTCAGTTTTATCCTTCTGCTGAGGTAGACATCCTAAAGTCAGTTTCCTTACAGATTTAAAATAGTTCCTGACTTAGTTCTTTATTAAATATACTATTTGTAAACACATTCATGGACATCCCATTTGTCCTCACGAGGGAGATGAAAGCGTCATCAGCGGCAGTAGAAGGACAACGTGTGCTGCTTTCTGCACATACCAATGAAGAGAAGTGAAGACAAAAGGAGCTGTGCTGCTCAATGGAACATACACAAAAAATTAACTCTGAGCATGCTGTCTGTCTCTGAATGACCATGTCTTGTTTCCTCTAGGTCGCAGGAAAGAAAAGAAAAATAGAATAAAGTAGATACATTAAAATGTTTCCAAAGAGAAAAGAAAAAGAAAAGTTAAATAAGTGCACTGACCACAGGTGCACAGAAAAAAAAGAACAAAGGCACTATTAGTTCTTCTGTGTGAACAGAAAGCCTTTGAGATTCCAGTACAATAGAAAGGCAGACAAGCAGCAAATATTTAAACCAAGAGAAACGTGAACATAATAACCTGGACGATTCTTCCATTTCAGAGACAAAGCAGCTTGTCAAGCACAAAATACATTTCATTGCTGTTTCAAGGTAACTGGTCTTTATTTCTTTCACTCGGATTTAATTCTGTTTTTCAGACTGAGATGTCCAGAAACAGCTGAACTGCTAGTCAATAACAATTTAATCCCATCAGTTTGGCCAGAATAAACTGGCGAAACTGAGATGAGTCTGTCTTTTCTTAAGGTTTTCTGTGTACACTACTCATTTACCTGGTTATGGTTTAAAAGGGATGCTGCACTTTTTTAATCTTGTCATTATATTCTTCACAAAATTACATCATGTCACATACGGAGTATAACTATTTTAAGATTTATGTAGCTTTTGTTGCAGTCCTGTTTCAAAATGAACTCCTATAAGCCTGATCGGCCCTTAAAAGGGCTGAGAAAAGTGTAGACATAATCAGCTACAAGAAAAAGAATAAAACAGAACAGTGGTGTTTATTTCAATGTGTTGGGTTTATATGCATCACATTTGAGTTATCTGTCTTTCCAGAAACAGCAGAAGAAGACAGTACAATTTCCAATACAAATAAACAGGGGGAAATTGATTTAATGTATAATGACCACATGGGAAACTGAACCCACAAATTCCACATAAGTAACCTGACACTGATCCACTTAGCAATATAACTACAGTCAGTGTCTGCATATATAACCACACATATGAGATGAACTGTGAATTGTCAGGGCATCCTATATGTATGTGCAAACCAATCATTTGACCAAATTTGCACCAGTGTCATATAGCTTAAAATAAAAATGACATCATGGGTAATGTTCGTGTTCTGTGTCATTTCTGGAAAATGGTCTTGCTTTGAGCAGGCAGAGGACAGTGAAGGCAGCTGAAGGACTTCTTTGGTCTTTGAAAACACTCTTGCATAGGCTAGATAAGGCTCTGGAGTAAAAGTCTGCACCACTTTTGAAAGCAGTCTTGTGGTACAGAAGGGCAGCGAGACACACGCTCTGAAGCCTGCCCATTTTTCTACTTAAATATGCACTTTTACACAACTACACTTTCCTGGTGAGTAATGAAGATAAGCACCAGGTGAAGGGCTGAGCTTCTTCACATCAGCCCAGATTTGATATTTTTCATATTTGGCCTTGACTTACAGCTTTGACTCCATGTGAATGTGGCTGTCAAAACTCAGTCACATGACAATAGCAGTAATCTGTGTTCAGGCTGGCCCGCACAACATTTACCAGAGCCGTAACTAAGTCAAAAGTGCCAAAAGCAACCCAGATTAGGCCCAAACGTGTCTGTTATCTGGGAGCTTGATGTGCAACAGTCT
The DNA here is from genome assembly GCF_017639745.1 of Melanotaenia boesemani. NCBI lineage: Eukaryota > Metazoa > Chordata > Actinopteri > Atheriniformes > Melanotaeniidae > Melanotaenia > Melanotaenia boesemani. The sequence continues at coordinate 5,129,213 of NC_055682.1, read as the reverse complement.
GTAACCCGAGACTGACTGAAACATCTTCAAAAAACAAGAAAAGAATCCTAGTTGCCTGAAATTCAAGCACTTCATCATCATCTTAATCAACTGTTCTCCAGGAGTTCTGGTTTTCTTTGTAAAAGTTACGTGTGTTCAACTGTACTTAAACAAATTCTTACTTACTTTCCTTTTTGCCTACAGGAAGAGTTTGTGGGCCAAAATTAGATGAGGAGGGATGGACCTGTCAGACGGAATAATCTGTAACTGAGCCAGAGTCTGATCCTAAAGACAGAAATGGCTGAATCCTCACATCATAAACTTTTTATCTATGTTCCCAGGTTATGCTGATTTGAAGGCTTATTTAATTTTAGAGGGCTGCTAATTATAGGGTTACAATATTAAATGTTCAATAAACAGTATTTTTCTATTATCTATAAATAGTATTGATCTATTGATACCTTCAGTCTGAAACACTTTCAGTTCTTTTCTGTTTATTATGTTTTACCTCTAAGAGCTGCCTCATAATTTTCATTTATTAGCTAGAAGCTACTTTCCATCCACAGTCCTCAAACATTTAAAGACAAACAACAATAAATAGCATTTACGATATATACATAACAATAACTTTTAAAATTGTTGAAACTTAAAAGATGGTCATGGCTTTTTTTTAATACTATAATACTAATAATTTAATTGCTCTAAAGGTTTTAGTACAGTGGTGCCTGCAAATGACCATATTGTATTGAATATTGTTAATACTGAATATTGAATATGAAACTATTTTCAATGAGACAGAATCATGCAATGAAGGTTTGATTTGCAGCATTATTTGAGATGTTGTGACACATTCAGATAAAACCAGCCTGTAAGGTTGCAGGCCTGCAGGATGGGGAAAAGTTTGTGCTTTAAAAGATTCTTTTTGGTTGAGAGTTTTACTGCGCAGCTTTTTTCTGCTCTAATTAAACCAGATCACTGCAGAAAGAAACACACTGATTAAAAATCTGCCAAAAATCTCCAACAGACATCTCAATGGGCACACTCTGGTTACAAGGGTTGACATTTGTAAAATACAGAAACTTTATGTATAAAAAGAAAAAAAAAAAATTTGACCTTTTATAGGATTTTTCAATCTTGCATAAATTGAAAGATATTCTTAAAATTTGGGAATAGTTATTGCATATGAAGGTGTTATTAAGGCTCTGTTTAACATCTTTCTTTTTTTTAAATTTCAAGTCTGAAAAGTTTTTGTCATTATCTATAATGTTCTAGATTGGTATTAAATTAGTGTGAACACGTTGCTGCTGCAAAGTCATTCTCATTAAAAGCCAAAACAGGGGTTAGAGCTTGTTATAGCTTAAAGCACAATGTTAGCTATGCATCTCCATATGGTTGGATCCCAGTGGCTCTAATTCAAAACTGATATACAGACCATTATCCTCTCTTCCAACGTCCTCCCGTCAATCTTTCTTTATAAAACATTTTCTGCTGTTTCTGACCATATGCTAAACTAAATGGGTAGCATAATTTAACCTCTCATGAGGTTTTCATAAAACTTGAATGCAGTTAAAAACCATTTCATGGTGCAACTGGGGAATTTTTGTTTGTTGAATCAAATTTCTCCAGCAAGGCATTTGGGGATCAACAGGATGTTCTTTGTTGTTTGTTGTTGTTTGTTTTTTCGCTGGGTGTGTTCTTCTTCTCGTCCATAGAACTGAAAAAAATGCAGTGAATTACAGGGTGCATCCTTTTTCCTTAAAAAGCTTCTATTTCAGGTTATTGTTATTCAAGACAGCCTTGTAGAGCAAAACAAGGATGGACTTCACATCTCCTGAACACAAGATTACTTAGATGAGACAAAAATGGAGAAGTTTCATCATAATACACAAGAGCTGGTTTGGGAAAAAACAAACATAGCACATCAGCACAAACACCTCCTACCAATTGTTAAGCAAGGTGGTGGATGGATGATGATCTGGGCTTGTTCTGCAGCCACAGGACCTGAACTCCTCTGTATGCCAAAGTATTCTAGATTATTATTATTTTCTGTATTCTCAACTTGAATTATCCCATCGCCAGACTCTTTCCATCCACATTGTTTCAAACTCCATTTACTGTAAATAAATAATTTTTATAACTTCAAAGTGTAATATACGTACGCCACAGTTTTGATGTATTTCACCAGCCTATCCTCTCTTTTTCCAGCTATTATCTGAGGCATAGTTATGGTAGCCGCAGGCCAAGATAAGTATCCCAGATGCCCTTCTCCCTGGCTGCTTCCAGCAGGCCTTCCTGGGGATCCAAGCTGTTCCCAAGCCAGACAAGATAAGTTATCCCCTCGGTGTTTTCTGGTTCTCTGCCCATATGGACAAGCCTCAGTGAGGAGAGATGTACTCACCAGATGCCCAAAATTACCTCATCTGACTGCTATAGAAGGATGGGAAAGGTTATATTCTGAGCAACTTCATGTAGAACACACCCACACACACAAAAACACACAAGCTCTGCTGGATTTGTATATGTATGTATGTATGAATGTTTGTATGTATGTATGTATGTATGTATGCATTCATGATCTAAGTATGTAATTTGTCACATAAAAAGTACTGTTTGATGGGTCATAATAATGAATGGGAAGGCAGGGGGGTCACATACTGTAACTGATGTTGTTTAATTATAAATACAGATCAGTGATACCATATACTATATACCAATTTTAAATATCACTCTTCCTGTAACTGATGCCAATGTTTGTTTTTTGTTTTTTTATTATTAACACAAACCAATCAAACAACAGGCACCATAAACAACAACAGGTTAGGATTCACCAATATGTACATCTATTAAATGTATCAGTAACAAAATATGAGGGCTGGCTGCTGGCATTTTATTTTATTTCATTGTCTCCTACACCCCTCGCCTCCCCTCCTCTTCCACTTGACTCTCCTGCTTCCTCTTCCTTACCTGTGTCACGCTGTTCGGACACTAACCCTTGGGCTACTCCTGCCTGACAAACGTTACTTAATCAAACAAGTCACACACAAATTGCAAGCAGTGATTAAAACATGACGGTGTGCAGATGATAGCCTACACTGTTTAAGCTAATTAGTGTCAACTTCATTAACCTACGGTAGCATTAGGACCGATTACTGATTATTGGATTGATGGGCTCTCGGTGCTCCTCACGGGTACTAATTTACTCTCTTGTGTGCTCCGTTTTCAAGCGTACCCCTTTTGGAACTAAAGAAACACCATATAGAGCAAAACTAATGAGGTTTAATTAGGCCCCATCTGACAGATGAGTAGCCTACCGCTGCTGTGCTTTTGGAGGGCAATGCAGGTTCTGTTAAGAAATTTTGACGTCCAGGTGAAACAATTTAATTTTCGGCATTTTAAAGGCGAAGTGCTAACACAATAGCTGTGGCAGCCCATGGACAAATGGAAGGATGGAGTAGTGGCGTAGGATATATTTTAAGTTTTGGTATTGATCCAATACCAAGTAAACGGGCCAGTATCACCATCACTGATACCACCAATTATTAAGGTGGATGCATCATCAAATTCCTAAATCTGAATGACTTGACATATTTTTTATAATTTTTTCCTTTTAAATATTAAGTAGTTAAAACTGAGAATAGAATTTTGAGGGTTTTTTTTTATAACCGATTGAACAGTAACAAAATATTTACAATTACCACAAAAGTAATTACATTCAAACAAATATATTCAGTATATTTGTTTCAAATACAGCAGATGTTTTCATCTTAATACCACATTTCAGTGGGATAAATGCATCATGTTAAGGTCTTTCCATAGTTTATAATTATTGAGTAAACTAAAGTAAGAAATGACTAGTTGCACTTTGAAAATGAATTAATTTATTAATTAACTCATGCCAAAGTACTTTTATCACTGCTATTAGCTCTGATATTCTCTGCCATAATGGAAGGTCACAAAAAGTGAGAAAGTGAATCTGAATCTGAATTACCAACATTCATGTCGATGTTATTGATATATGGATCGAAATGCCCACCACTAACAGAAGAAGAAGATGCTCTGAGAATTTAAGGATGAAAGAGTTCAAAAAGATATGGAGGAGCAAGATTATGGAGAACATTGAAGTTGAGGAGGAGAATTTTTAAATGATATTGAGCAGGAAGCCAGTGGAGTTGTTTGAATAAACAAGTGATGTGTTCAGTAATTTAAGCAGCAGACGTAGAAATAATTGGAGTTTATGGATTGACTTGTGGGATAAACCAGATGGAAGGAAGCTGAAGTAATCAAAGCAAGACGGTGATAATGAAGACCACATTACACTTCTGAACCTGTGCTTGCTGGATAGTTATAGAACATGCAGAAAACAGAACTTATAAGTGGAACGCAGCCCTCGTCAATATGCTTGAATTTGTCTCTATTTTATCTCCAAATCTCACATAATCACCACATGTGGTTTGATTCCTATTTGCAAAAATATTTCATATCAATTGCTGATGCTCATAAAAAACATGTCTATAAAAAAAAAAACTAAGGTTAAAATAAAAATAGACTCATTGCAAAGCTGAGCGTTAACAAAACTTGTAATTATGCTACTGTGTGTGTGATCTTGTTCTTAACATACAACTTTTTAAAATCAAGACGTTTCCATTTCCATTAAAACAAGACAAAGTTAGTAGTAGAAGTCATGGAGTCCCTGAAGTCTTATCTTTAAGCCCAAAATAGAGTCAAACCCCACAGTGAAACCTAAACCTTGGAGCCCTTCCAGTTCAGAGATTTTATCATCTGAAGAAATTTAAAGCAATGTGGACTCTGAACTTCTCTCTCTTTGTTAAAAGTTTTTTAACTAGAAGAAAGAAAAGTTTCCTGCACTGTTTTATCCTGCAGAGTGTGGTGGTGTTATTTTTACCAGCTTTTTTCCTGCTGGCATTTTTTTTTTTTTACAATATATTTATATTAAAATCCTTGGATGCTTTGCATGTCTCTTAGTTTTTTGTGGCCTTTCATTTTTTTTCTTTTTTATTTCTGATCTGATTTGATATTCTTTTAATTTCCATATTGTTTTTCTTTAGAAAGGGGCCACTGCAAGCTCAGACATTTAACATTGTGCTTCCATAACACCTTAATTTTCATATGAAAAAGTAAAAGGAGGCTCTTTATTTTCCTTCTATGCAAATTTAGCACAACACAGTGATTTGACTTTGTCCCAAGGACAAAGAGCACTTCCTTATAAAATGGTGACAGGTGGCAGCTCCTGTCCAAATAGAAATGATAAGCAATATTAGAACCACTCAGGAATTCATATAACCCACATTATCGGTGAACTCATCTTCCCAGTTCTCCTGGTGGAGGCTCTTTGTAAACAACTGATGCTTTAAAAGTAGAAAGTGGAAGAAGATAACTTCAGGCATCTGACTGAATCATTCCCCCGTGCTTATGAATAAGTTTAAACAATATTTCGATGATAAAGAAGCAACCAAAAAGAATATTCAGGAGAATTTGGAGGCTAATCAGTAGACTAACATTTTTATCAGTTGATTTAATGGTAGCCCGCAGGAGGCTGGAATCTAGCCGTCACTCTCTTTGAATTTTATTTTAGAGTAAACAATAAAGCAGAGAGGGCTGGTTGGTGTAATGTAAATTCTGCAGGCAGAGGCGAGCGCATACTGTCTTCACAGCAGACGAAGCTCCCCCAAAAATGTGTTATTGAAATTGTGTTATGCAAATTTGTATTCAGTGCAATTATAATCAGGTTTAAAAAGGCCAAACCCATGAGTGTTGTGCACATTAGAAAAGTCAAGCTTCTCTGCTCTCTGGCTGCTGTCGCTGCAGGCCTTGAACCTAGAGATGACTCAACTCATCCTGTCTGGGGGTAGGGGGTGGGGGATTGTGCAGACATGGAGGAAGGACCATGCTGACCAGGACGTTCTACATTTAATTTGTTTATTAACTGGAACTGTAGCAGTCATGTTAAATTGTAATGCAATGCATTTCTGTGGGTCACATACATATCAAGATATGGGGTAACTGAGCTGATACATATCCCCCATACCCCTCTCCTTCCCAGATCCTTCACACACTCATGCATGTAGGGCTTTGTGGAGCATGCACATTATATCGGGTGTGGTTAAGGGGGCCATCTAAATGCTCAGGATCTTGGCTGGGTGCATTGCTGGAGCGCTGCGGGTGCCCAGATTGCTACACCTCGAGGGGGAGGAGAGGGCTCAGGGCTGGTCACTGTGCCTGAATGGGGTATTGGAATGGGTGCTGACTCACAGTGGGTGGCTGTCAGGGGGGCCTGGTCCTCCTGGGTGTTGGGTAGAGCCCTTTTCCCAGAGGTGTTGGTGGTTCTTAGGTTTGTGGGCCCTGGCTCAAGCCCTCTGCTTGCCTCTGGGTGGCCTGGGCCTGTGCTCCATGGGTGGGGCCTTCCTCTGCCATCCTCTGGGTGGGTAGGTGGTCATCCCTCTTTTTGGCTGGGTTTCACACTGTGGTGGCCACTTCTTGCTTACGTTTTGGGGCCCCTTTTTCTGCTTCTGATCCTCAAAGAGGGAATATTCACATTTGCATGATCACAATCATCACTAAACACAAATTATTCCTTATATTTTGCAAGTTACTGTGCTGTTCTGCAGGTTTAATCACCAATAGCTACAGTTGTGTTTTTATACTTGTTGCTGGTGATTTTGGTATTCATTTTTTTATTAAGTTTATCTTCTTATAGGTGTTCCCAGTGATTGTCTGCTTTGTTTTCTGACAAAGACCATAGGATTTGTATGTTAAGTTTCTTTGCAGGTGCAGTAACTGGTTGTCTGCTTTCTCTGTTTTGGTTGTACAGCTGTTTCTGTTACTTATATTCACTAACAGGCCTTGTTTTAAGTTTGTTTTCTCCTTTAAAATGGAATTTAAGCATGTTCAGTGTCTTAGATAAGTTTTTCTCTTCGCTTAAGCAGGAAACACATCTTTTTACTCTATATTGTTGCTTTGTATCCTTTGTTCCACGCCTGGCTTCAGGTGATTGCTTGATTCACAACTGTGTTCAATTGATCATGGCTCTCCTTTGCGTTCATGCTTCCAGGTTTCTTTTATCTTTGTCGTTTCTCTTTGCTCATCTTCAGTGGTTTATATACTGGTCTATTTTGCTCTACAAGTTTTGTGTTTCTGTTCAGATTTACTTTTGAGGCCAGTTAAGTTGGTTTGGGCATCTGACAGGGCATCTCCCATGGGTGGATGGGAGGTATTTCAGCCATGTCTAACTAGGAAGATGCCTTGCAGCAGACCCAGACCCTCTGGAGGGATTATATCTTATGGCTGGTTTGGGAAATTGCCTCAGAGTCTCACTAGAAGAGCTGGAGGAGACAGCTGGGGAGAGGGAAATCTGAGGATCTCTGCAACCCGGTCCTGCATAAGTCAAAGCAAATGTATGGCTGGATCAAAAGTGTTTTCCTCATTTTTACTACATTGAGAATTAACGTGCGTTTTTAAAGATTAAGAGATAATATTTCTCTTCGTTTTCTTGACCACACACTATTAATGATGAGATGTTGGAAAGAATATTCCGTCTTTTTCTGTTTTCTTTGGCTGCTTTGTGTATGTAACTGATAGAAGAACACAGAAAAGTAACCACAGGGGTGAAATAAGTTTTCATCATATTTTGGTGCATTCTACTGAGCACACGATCAGACAAAGAAATGGATCACTCAACAGTTGAAGCAGTTTCTATGAATACTTTGGTGTCATTAAACTGGGTCAGTCCATGACTTCTCTGTAACAGCTGTGATCTAAACTGACAACCAGTAGAGGAGCCAGCAGAAAACCTTTTCAGAGACACTTTCAGCCACATGTGGATTATTTCATACTTGGATGAGAGAGTACTCTGTTTAAGAGAAACGGGGAGATATGAGCTGACAGTTCATAAAGTCCAGATCAGGGCCACTTTTTTGCACTTTAGGTGTGAAAGCAAGTGTAAAACTGTAAAATATCTGCTATATTCATTTAGTTTGTTGCCAGTCCATGGACTTAAACGTAGACTTACAGCTACAAGTCTTTAACCTCTAGGCCAACACCATATGTAAGTATGGATGCCATACAACAGTACAGATAAATTCACAATAAAATAACTGCATTACATGTTTAGTTGTTTACCTACTTTTTAAAAAAGACGTTTTAGTGAAATTATGATGAATTTAAAAATGTATTATAACAGTAACATTTATATGAATTGAAAAACAAAACAAAAAAAACAACAATAACAAAACATCAGCAGTAGGCCTATCGTAGATGGTATGTAAGGCTTCTAAAGCAAACATGCTTTTGTCTTTGAGACTTTCCATCACTTTTTCTGTTGATCCTCTCACCTTACTTCCAGTCAAATTAAACTAATAAAACTAAACAAAAGTGATCGTAAAACTGATCCATGTGGGACACCATATTTTACTAGAGAAAAAAACCTGTAGCTGAAACTCAAAATTTTCTGTTTAATAATCAGGATGTGAAACGCTGTGATATTGTACCTGAAATTCAAACCAAAGTCCAACAGAACCAGAAAAAAGCACAGACATCATCAGCTGCCATCAACAGCTTGTTAGTTACCTTGAGGAGTGCAGTTTCTAAGCTTTGATGTTTAAGAAACCCAAAACTGAAACTTCTCAAAACTTATTGTTTTCAGATGCTAAAAAGCAAGTGTGTGGACATATCTTTTTCTCAAAAATTTCAGATAAATGAGATCTTTCTTTGAAACAGTCCAGCTCTGACAGGGATTTCAGACAGATTGGTGACAAGAGTAAAACTTATTTTTTTCAGTTCCATAAATAAATAAATAAATAAATAAATAAATGCACAGGTGCACAGGTAAAGTCCGATAAAAATGCAAACTCATTAAACACCTGCAGGTTCTCAGTAGTTCCAGAATCAAAGCAAAGCAGGCAGGACAAGGAGCGGAAATTAACCAGAGAACTGGTAAGAAATGAAAAAACTGGACGTTTAGAGTGAACAGTAAGCAGAAACAGAACAACCAAACACCAAACAGGCTTTTCATGTGTAGTGAATAAAAAGCCAAAGTACATAAAAATGCCTTCCAGTTTTCAGGTCTTTTAAAACAGTAAAAGGCTGCTGTCCACCAGTCTGCACCAATCAAAGCCCTGCTGCTTTGATTAGTGGACAGCAGGATTTCAATTTGTTTCTCATCAGTCACAGTTTGGAAAAAGGACGTATAAGCGTTTTCTAAATCAATTTTCTCACACACTTACTTATTTAACCCTTAGCTTGAATGAGCGACTGATTGCTTCACCTCTACGCTTACACCCGTCTCTTACAACTGACTCAGAAAAACCTGCAGTTCAACCAGAAGGCGAAACTATTGGGCTGAGACATAGAAGAAGTTTGAAAGGGCCCTATATCAAAGTTTCTACACAAGCATAGGTAACTCCTGATTAATGTTGCATAGATTAAAATGATCATTTGATTTAATTAATTAATAATAGTGACTGGAGCATGAGTTGCTATTCTTCCTGGGGTTTCAGACTGAGCAGACAGTGATGTTATTGATGTGAGTTGTACATTGTGATGAAAAAAGTGTCAGCTTTGAATGGTGTAGATTTGGTTTGAATCAGGAGAATTTCAGTTTGTATCACTAACTACTTTTATGTAGACAAATATTTCATCTATCTGATCGATATTCATCTGATCAGAGATTCTATCTGGTGTGTTTACATCGACGATAGATAAATCCTATCAGTTGTATTTACAGGACGGACCGATTTAATAATGATTGGAACACTTTTAATATGTGCAATGTCGATTGATTTGAAGAAGAAGATGAATATTTTTTTTAGATACTCAGTGATCCTTTTAGTTTCCAACACAGATGTTGTGTCCACCACAATCCCGTTCTGTTTTGTTGCCATTTTTCCAAGTCTTCCCTGGAACTCACTATGTCACGTAAACCCCACGTGGTTCAAACATGCGCAGGAACAACATTAAACCACAAAAACCATCAGAATAAATGAGTTATTTTTTCCTGCTAATCTGATCATGAAAAGCTTTAAAGTACCCCTCTCGAGCTGATTGACAAAATTCTTTCCAATCAAGGCCGATCTGCTAAGCTGAGGTGTTTACATGATGCATTTTCGTGCGGACTGGACGGTCGATCAGATCAGAAGTGCTTCATTTAAACACACCTATGTTTAAGTTTTAGAAAACTGGAAGAGAACCAGATCTGATATCTTGTGGGCAGGGACATTACAAATTAATATGTATTTTACTCAGTCTCACACATGTTTTACACCATTAGCAAGCTGTGATTCTTGAGATGTGAATCCTCATTCCAGGCTACAATAATAACTGCAGATAACAACAATACTTATTTCACAGCACTCACAAATGCAATTACTCCAGTAGCAGATGATACTGCAACACAAACAGCTAGTTGGTCCACAACAAATTTCTTCCATCCATCCGTCATCTATACCGCTTTGTCCATTAAGGGTCGCTGGGAAGCTGGAGCCTAACCCAGCATTGAGCAGGTGGGAGGCAGGTACAGCCTGGACAGGCTGGTCCATTGCAGATAAATTTAAAAGTTTACTAAGACAGTAGGTTAAAGAGAAAGGTGGACTATTAGAACTGACTTTACTGGAAAGATAAAGCTGAGTTGGAGACTTAGAGAACATCACACAAAATGTATACATTTATTTTCTATTTGTTTAATTGGATCATGAAGATTAAATAGCCAGAACAAGTACGGAATTGAGTGTTGTGGGAACTAATAGGTCAATTACTGGTTGCATAATTTCTGTATATTTGCATAAATTTGCAGATATTAAAAAGATGCATGGATTAGGGAAAGCCTCAGAAAATAGGCACAAACATGGAACTCCTGTAGGAAAATGGTCTATGGAACATTACATTTCTCACAAAACAGCTGATTTGTCAATAAAAGTTTAAAAGTTAAGCATTCAGTTTGCAGCATTAGTGTCTTTGTTTTTCACTTTGAAACAGCATCTGCAGCTGTTCTACAGCACAGTGCTCTCCTCAAGGACGTTTCAGAAAGGCTGGTGAAGTAAAATTAAATCCAGCCTGCAGCCAGTTGATGATAATAGTCCATTTCTTTCACAGTACTGTCTGACAGCTGCTTTATGTTCCTGTGTACAAGAGTTCAGGATGTATGAGGGAGATGAATAGTTGCCAGGATAATACACACTGGAGACATGAACATTGAATTATTACACTTTAATGGCAAGTCTGGCATCAGTCTGTTTGGTTGTTTTCTTCAGTTGAAGCAGTATAGACTTGTTTTATATTCTCCATACACTTTTTAAATGAATTCAATATAAAGCCTTTAATTAATGTTTTTATATAATTTGATATTTTATTAGACACAATATACATTTAGTTTTATGGCTACATTATGTGCTATTTCATCTATTTTCCTTTAATTGCTTTATCCAGTCCCTTGACTTTTGCAGGTTCACATATTTCCAGTAACCAAAGTGGTTGTGAAACAAACCAAAATTTTATCCAAGAAAGTTTTAAGCTTGGAATTGAAGAAATATCTGTCAGTTCAGTTTCCAGATACTGAAACAGTCTGGTGCTTCAGACGAGCTTCTACACGGCCACGCGGATGAAAACATGGAAAAACTTGGACATTTAGAACTTCTTTGTAGGTGAAAGAGTGAAAGCAGTTGGGGTTAAGACCCTTCGTAAAAAATCCTGCATTGTTTGTGCTTGTTTGAGGATATTTTCTCTTCTTCAAACCATTCTCTGTGATCCCTAGAGATGGTTGTGTGTGAAAATCCCAGTAGTGTGATTGGCTGATTAGAACAAGTGTAGCTAATAAAGTGGTCAGTGGGTTTATGTGGAAATACTGTGACCCCTGAAAAATCTTAACTATTGAGCCAGGCATAAATTGTGGCACCTTTCCAAGACTATGTTTTCTTTGGAAGTTTAGTAAAGCCTGGTACACACATAACAATTTTTGGGCTGTTTTTGTCCCGATTGTGCCTCTTCCCGACCTCAGACAAACGCCCGATCATCGTGAGATTTCCTTGTCCAAATATCATTTGGTTTGTGGTGTGTTATGAGCCGATTTGTCCGGATAATCGGCTCCGAAACGGGTCGTTGCGACAATTGGGAACATTGAACATGTTTAATATTTCAGCGCCGATTTCTGAGGAACGCCGATGACTGCATTTGACTGCGTGGATGCTGACGTGGTAAGGAATGTAGCCAATCAGAGAGCGAGCTGGCTGGGGAACAAGGAAGTAAATAAAGTCTGAGTTCACGCCGTCTCCAGTCTTTTATTTTTTTCAGTTATGGCTTTTTCTGTTAACAATAGTCCCAAGACCACCTTCATTCCCTCGTCGTATATATCCCCTTCCACGCTGTGTGTTGTGTTTTCCAATTGTTACTATGTTTCTTCTTCTTCGTTTTTTTGCCGCTTGTTGGTGTGGTTCTTCTTCTACGTTTCGACGGTTGTCCGGCTCGGAGGACTAGATTGTAGAGGAGTTGCTGGACAGCATTTTCATGTGTGTGTTATTCTGTGATTACATTTTTGGAGCACACCACACACAGTACCATCAAAACTGATTTTTTATCTTTATGTGTGAGGTCTCGACCAGATAAAAAGTCTCATAAGATTTAAAAAATCGTTATGTGTGTACCAGGCCTAAGAAACAAAAAGACCAACAATAGCCTGAATAAAACACATTTTCTACTGAGTACCAACTGGAATTAGATATGATTTGCTGGGTATTTTAGGCCATTATCTTATTTTTCTCTTTACTGCTATTAATGTGCCTTTTTACTGGTAAAGTATAATTTAATGCTCATTTGAGAACAAACTTTTTCTTTATCTTTTTTCTTTTATCTTTTTTTTGTTGTTGTTTTTGGCTCAGGAAGTTATGAGTCAGAAATATTTTGGCTTTCCTTACTTCTGCTAAATGTCTAGCTCTGCATCAGCCCACTACCATTCCTAATGGATTGAGGAGAAAAACTGGCTCCTAGCCATGCTAAACCTCCACCTCCTCATCTGTCAGAGGTTCGAGATGGAGAGAGGCCCTAAACACACAGTTACACTTGCTTCTTCCTGCTGCTCTGGAAATGGGGGAGGATGGCCGGAAGGGAGACAGAAAAAAAACAAAAAAACAAAAAAAAAACAAGATGATGGAAAAGCATCTCAATGGGATTAGTAAGCAGACACGGAGGAGGAAGGAGATACAGAGTGTTCTTTTTTAAAAACAAACAAAAACAAACAAAAAAAAAAGCAAAACTTGTGTACATTTTGCAAAGCTGAATCACTCTAATCTTTAATACAGAGGCGGCAAAGGCTCACCATCAGCACTTGACTCTGTTACCATGGAAACTTGTCCTCAAAACATCGTTACACATGTTGCATTTCCAATATGCACCTATCTTCCCATCTGTTCAGAGCAGTGAAATACTGTTATGTGACACCCAATGTCACATTTCCAAATGAATTCTCTACCATTTAAATAAAGTCAAATTACAACACAACTTTGATCCATTCTATAAAACTCTGCCTTTTTTTATTCATACATCTTATTCCAGTTCAGGGGTGTCGGGAAGCTAGAGACTATCCCAGGAATTAGGATCTGTGAGGCAGGGTGCACCTTGGTCAGGTCATCAGTCCATCCCCAACACAGAGAGACAAACTACCGCTCATCACTGTCACTCCTAGGGAGAACCCACAGAAGGGCCACTGTTTGAATCCCTCCCTCAGCTGCATATTCTATCCTACAGTCATATAACAGACACTTTTCTCCAAAGCAAGTCACATTTGAAGGTGGTTGGCATGAGGGTCTATTTTTCGTCCCCTGTGGGATTCGAACTCCGGTCTCCTGCATTGGATGTCCTGCCAATTGAGCTTTCCGGCCACAGTGTGGTTCAGTATGGTGGCTTCCATAAATGAAGAAAACCAGACATTCAGACATTTTGGCACTTCCAGAAGGGCCTGAAGGCACATGTTATGACCCCTTTTTAGGACTAGGGGAATCAGGGTCAATAACAAAACAAGCCGGACCAAACTTATAACAATATAATAATAAGATATAACAATAATTTATTAACAAAACCCAGGTTCAAACAAAAGCTATTCTCTATAAATAACAAAAAGTGACCTATGTTCGGTTATATCTGACCGGTAAAAGTAAAAAAGAAAACAATTTCATAAATGGTGTCCTTAATTAAAGGTAATAAAGATTAACAATTAACAATTAAAGTGAAAACAATTCCTTTTACTTATTCAAATACAAAACAAAACAAAATGGATCAGCAGCCAATTGCCGAGTTGCAACCGCACAGCAGTCTTTACATAAACACGACCACAGGCTGTAGGCCTGGGGATGTGACACGCAAGATAGCTTCATTATTTAATAGGTTAAAGAAATTCAAGGTTGTTCAGCATCATCTATGTTTTGGGCTGTGGTACATCACCAGATAAACTTTCAGGTGGTATGAAAACTTACATCCCTGCTGTGCCTGTTGGAGAGATGATTAGGTGAATATAAATTCATGGCTTTGCAGTTAAGATGGACTCATTGTTCTTGCAAATTAATTTTATTATTAATTTATTATTAACATTATTGGGTGCTTGTGGATACTTGCGCTGCTTTCTGCCAGTAGATGGCAGTAACGGTCTGCTAATGGAGATGACTGGCGGTGTAATTCCTTCAAGCGCATTTATACTCGCGTGGCGTCTTCGTGCGGTCATTTACGGAGTAGCCGTCGCTGGTAAGTGTGATCTCGCGCTCGAGCGTAGGGGGTACGCATCGTTTTGGTGTTCTGTTGCAGTTTCCCCTCCTAATCTGAAGGTGGCAGCATGGATGAAAAAGAATTCTGTACAAGCTGACGAAGATAATGGAAGATCCTTCACACCCTCTACACAACGACGTGACGAAACAACAGAGTGTGTTCAGTGGGAGGCTTGTTCAAGTCCGATGCAAGACAGAGAGATACAGAAGATCCTTCCTTCCAGCAGCTATCAGGCTGAAGAACAAAGCCCTTAATTAATTAATGTGATTGTTTAAAAAAAAAAAAAAAAAAAAAAAAAAATTACTACTACTACAATATTGAATATTGAATTTCCCTTTGGGATTAATAAAGTATTTTCATTTTTCATGGATGGTATCAGGTCAGAGTTCTTATGATTCACTTCAGTTCAGTTTTTTTTTTTTTTTTTTTTTTTTTTTTTCTGTTATATTTTCACATATTTTCTGTTTTTAAACAACAATGGTGTCCAGTATGGTTTAGTGGTTTCATTAGCTTGTGGAAGAAAACTAAGAAATAATTTGATCAGCTTGTCATCAACTTGATCCATTGGTTGTTTTTAAAAATGGTGGTTACTACACAAATTCAGCAGGAAGATTCAGAAATCTGGAAACCACCTTCAGAAATCCAGAAAGCTTGGAGGCAAAAATGTGGGCACCCTGGCTCAGAAGAAGTACACTGATCAGACAGAAGAGTTGACACAGCTACAATCACTGACGTGTTGTTCTTAGAACAACAGTGAAAAACAAGAAACTGTTCATGCTCCTCGATTCATTTCTTCAATGTGTCACATAAATACTTAAGAGAAAACTAAATTATAGAACAATGATTTGTTGTCCTGTGCAAGTGCAAAGATACAAAGCTTTAATTTTTCTCCTTATATGTGCTACGCTAATGCTTTAGAAAAATCTTGTTTTATACAATTGTGTACATGTCTTCTGCCTCCTAGTGGATTTATTTATGTTCTTTAGTTAAAACAGTTTTTTATTTTCATCAACAGTTGCCTCAAACAGTTCTGCTCATACTTATCCATTTAAAAAATGAATTGTGTGAAAAAGAGTAATAAAAAGTTTAAATAACAATAGACATATTTTCTCTCTTGTTTTACCTGTCATGCTTTGCAGGGTTTTTTGGCAATGCACATTTAGAATTTGTACTAACAGCAAGCCCACTACTAATTCTTTATAAAACATCATTGATTACTTTTATTATTTATATTTAAAATATAAAATGGTTAAAGTCCTCGCTGTCCAGTTAATATTCTCAAATTCAATCAGAAAAGTGGTAAAAAAATGTCTCAATTGCATAACAAGACATTAAAAATTCCATTTAGACAAGTGCAATGCTTCTGTAATTCTGTATGTCAACAGTAAGGACACAGCAGTGCTGTTTGAGAGGACTTTCATACACACTGCCATAGTCCCAGTAGACAAACACAATATGGGATAAGTTAAATGTCAAATAATGCTGAAAAAACTCTGATAATTCAGTTTTATTTATTTACATTGTGCCACCCATATCCCCATCTGAGCCCCCCATCAAAAATGTTCTAGCCCCGCCCCTATTTCAACACTCGATAACTCAGGCATCATACATTTCATTATGCGTATTGCTCCTGATTTCATGTGTTTAAATCAACTCTTTTGAATTTGAAGGCAGAACTTTTGCTGTTTAGTTTCAGAACTGCTGGAGACAACCCAACACATCGTTTTGGAGATGAGACACTTTAAACCCGTTGTTTTTGCCCTGAGGAGCAACTTCACAGTAACTGCCCTTGTTATGACATATTAACCTATAAAGAGCAATATTTTACTTTGATATCACGACTTAAATGTCCTCCTTTATCTGTTTAAACTTGTCCTTGTTTCTTCTTGTTCTTACTTTCACTTTAGTTTTGCAGTTCTGGCTATTTTTTATGGGAAACTTTTGAATGTCTCCCTGCTGAGGCTGTAACTCATCCTTTCTCTTCCTTCTTCTGAGCAGTTTCCTGACAAAAACACAGTTTGACTTTCCCTCTTGATTTTTTTGCGAAAAGCTATTAATTTTATTTGCTGAGTTGGACAATTGTCAAATTGTCTTGGACAATTAAAAAATTTGCTATTTAAGACAAATTAGAATAATTCTTAACAAGTCTTTGTATGGTGATATCTGAGCTTCTTGTTTCTTTGTTGTCAGCCTGGCCTCATAGTGAAAATACCACATCATCTAAACAGCGCAGTATGTGGTGGAAGTACTTTTGTGCTGTGATGGACTGCTGTCCTTTCTAGGCTGTACCCTTCCTCTCCCCTAGTAGCAGCTGGGCTAGGCTACAGCCTCCCATGACCCTGCGCTGGAATAAACAAATATAGAACATGAGTAGATGTATACTTATGTGTTTAAGATGTAAAGCAGGATGTTTCAGCACCACCAAACATGATTACAACATGAATCCACAGGAAATCAAGTTTAATTGTTATTTTTAAGCTGTCACGGTCACTTTACCTTTACCTCAGATCCAGTGTGTGCTTTTTTACCATTTTGAGTTTGGCATCCCTCTTGCATCCTGCCTCTTTTTAGAGCTCTCTCCAACCAATAAAATTCAGTTTGACATTGACTGTTGTCTGGTCTCTTGCTCGATCTCTTTCTCTGTTTTTCAAGTGAAGCTTCAGGATGAAGAAAAAAAAAGAGTGCAGTTTCTCAGCCTTGGGATGCTGCAGGGCAATGACAACTCCAGGACTGTTTGCCATCAAAACGAGTCAGAAGTAGCGTTTTAAGATTAGAAAGTTATTTAGTGTTACTTCAAGTGTAGGCTTAGCTGCTTAAGTGGGAACAATGTGCCACACAGACCACCACCATCCACTGCACTGCCTGCTTTTACGTCTCTTTCTGAGAATGTACATTTTCATGATCTCCATCACCATGTTTGCCGTTGTCTGAAACTGGTGTCGGAACTTTGCCGACATAAGGGATGCATGTATTTACATACGTAAAGGGAGCAGAAATGGACCTTTCCACTGTTTCAGAAATCTGACTGCATGTCATTTTGTAGGTAAACAAACATATTACTGGAATATTGCCATGATTTGTGGTTTTAGGGGTACCTTGTCTGTATTTTGGATTATACTCTTTCTTTCAAGTCTTATTTTGTTATATGTGGGGAAAAAATTACTATTTATTTGCGTAGAATTAAAAAAATCCCATGAAATTACTTTTCTATTTTAATCTATAAAACATTTAGAAAAGTCCAGAGAAGTGGCATTATCATCTTTAATCCCACTGAAGTGTGCAGCAAGCTGACAAGAAGACAGCTAAAAGGAATTTTGGTCAAGCATATTCCTTACTGTAAAAACTCGACTGAGGACATTAATGAGCATGCTCTGTGGACCCTAAATCACACAAGCGTGCAGAACATGAGTCCGTTGAGGGTTGAGGTTGTAGAAATATTTTTACCACTGAGCAACTTTCATTCTAATGACCGGGGCAGTATCTTGTAATCTGCTTTGTGACATGTAGTTTTTCTTTCTAATGCATCTGTGATGGGTGGAGATCCTAGATGCAGTTAGAGAAATGTTTGTTCCAGTCGGTTAATTTGTGTTGACAAGACATTCATTTAAAAATGAGATTTCTTGCAGAAAGCAAGAGCCTTTTTCCTCTGGTATATGCGCTGCTATGCTACTACTCATCTTCCCCAAATGTCTTCAGCAGATATGAAAAGAGTCATAGAGATGTGGCCAGTGTTAATGGGCAAACTCACCAGGATGAAACAAACCAGAATTATCCTTTAACAATAAGGATAAAACACTGCTGCAGAGGAAATTCAAAGTCCCCAAATTCTTTTATTTCACAATAACTTCAGGGAATGCTTTTTCCATGTTAACAGAAATGTTTTATTCCAGCAGATTTCAAATGCTTTCAGTCAAAAAGTTACATTAAGTAAGTGCTCTGAAATGTTGGAGTGAAAGTGGATTTGGATAATAGTCGTCAGTGTCAGTAATGAGATGAGTTGATTGTATCTTCGGGGATCTGCGTGTGCTCAGCAAACCATATGCAGAGCAATTTATGCTGATAGGAAAAGCATCAGAATGTAGAAGAAAACAAAGACTTATCAGAACGACACGACTGACTCAACAACCCAATCATGCATTTTTAATATCAATTGAAAATTACTGTCCAAAGCATCTGTTAAAAAATGTAATAAGTAGGTAAATAACACAAGTGGACGCTTAGGCATTTCCATTTACTCCTACCATCTTTTTATCATAGGGCTTTTCTCATTACAATATGGGAAAATTATTAGCATTTCTTCTTATCTCATCAAAATTCTCTCAGGGTGTTAATTATGACAAGCGAGGATAGGTTAGACGACCCCAATTATTAGACGACACATTTTCCTACTTGTGCATTTAAAAAAAAAAAAGATTCTCTCAAACGAGAGGCGTTTTGACTCCTACTGGGATTTCTATGAGATTCCCTGATCCAAGGAGAAGAAAATCCTCACCACTTTGGCCTTTTTTCCCCTCCTATAAATGAAATATACAATTTGAATTGTGTCTCCTTGTTTGGATCTACAAGTTGAGATTTCTTTTTTCTGGAAGTTTGTTTTGTCGCTGACCTCCCTCCAGTTGTCCAGGGAGGAGATTTGTCTGCTGTGATCTTTGTTTGGAGGGTTTGAAAGTGGAGTTAAATGGTAAAAAACAGCAAATTGCATGTTAAGTTTGTCTAGGTGCAAAAATATGTCTTGTGATAGTCCAAATTATACACACACACACAAACGCACGCACGCACGCACGCACGCACGCACGCACGCACACACACACAAACACACACACACACACACACATATATATATATATATATATATATATATATATATATATATATATAAATGAATTAGTGCTGGGAAACAATTAACATTTTTAATCGCGATTAATCGCATGACATATTGCGATTAATCCCATTGTTAAGCACAAAATGTCTCTTTTCTTACGGCTATATGAAGAAAATGCATGAAATTTTGGTTCATAAACACTACATCAGGGGTCTCCAACCTGCAACTCTGGAGCTGCAAGTGGCTTTCTGGACCTTCCACAATGCCTCTAAATGCGTGGCTAAAATATTTTTGTAATCTATCTTTCTTGTCATTAGGTTGGAAATCAAAGACTTTTTTTTTCTTTTACATCATTTTCCACAAATATCTACATCCTTTAGCAGAAAGTCTGTGTATCCTGTTTTTTTTTTTTTTTTGTTTGTTTTTTTATAAAGGTTTTATGTTTATCTTTATTTTAAAACCTAAAAATGGAAATAAAAATGTGGTTCTTCAAAAATAACAAACATCCTATGGTGGCTCTTCATTAAAAATATATATTAAATTGCCTTTAAAGTTTCGTAACATTTGCAGCTCTAAAGGAGTTTTATTTAGCTGGCTGAGGGAAAAATGGTTGCAGACCCCTGCACTAAACACATAAACAGGTTTAGAAGCAGTTTTTTAAACAGTAACAGTTAAAATATTTCTTCATATGTTTATAAAATCGAATATTTATGACAAAGAAGGATGAAAATTCAGGATTTACTAACTGAAAGGTAAAAAGTCAGCAGGATGAATTTAAAGCTGTGAAGCTGCTTCCTTCTAAACACAGAAGGAACAATATGTGATGAATATCAGTATCAGGTGAACAGACAGAAAGCAGGATTAGAATCTCACAGCTTCTAGATGGTGAGGAGAGAGAAATATTCACAATATGCACAATAACTTCCATCCATGTGATGTATCTTGATCTGGAGATGTGGAAAAGGCAAAGGCAAAAATGTCTCTAGACGCTGACTTGAATAATAAAAAGAAGTTTATTACAAAAGTTCAGGCATCAATACGATTTCTGCAGAAAAATCTGGAGGTCCCAAAACCAGAACGAAGACCTGAAGACCAGATGTACAGTTCTGTCTAATATGGGGTTTAAAAAAATTCCTCAGTCCTGTATCCTCCAATCACAGATCAGACACAAGTTTACATATAGGATGTTTGTGTGCTTAGAACACATATTCGTGTGTAAATCCAGTCCATAGGACAGCGAACCTTATATGGTAAAACTTGAGTGTGTATCATAAAAATGCAGTGCTTAGATCCCTCACATGCACCTTTCCTGTTTCATTACCCAGATTTCTACTTATAAATTCTCTAACTTAGTATTTTTGACTCTTTAGCTTCACCTCTTGCACCTGCACTCTGTACTACTGGGAATTAAGGGGTTAACATCCGGTTATCCAGGTGTAACATCGGGTCTGTAAATGTAACTATAAACATGTGTGGTATCCACAGAAAGTCCAGAAACCATTTCTATGACCACCAAATACAGTTAAGACAACAAACAATTAAAAGACCAGGTACACACAGTCTGAAAAAATATGTAAACACAAATTATGGCTCCCCGTGTCCACCCGAAGGCATGAACACGGTTAAATGACTCATCCACTGAAGGCTCACATCTCTCAGATTCCAAAACTGTCTGTTTCATCTCACTATGACAAAGATTCACCGAACCAGCAGCAAAATAAGGCCCAAGTTATGCTTCATGTTTGTAAAACAGTCATAAAATGTTTTATCTTTGCTGTCATGCCTTAAAATATATCCACCAGGATAGAACTGCATGTAGTTTTAAAAAAATCAAATAAAAATTAAATAAAACTTCCTGTTGTCTTTAGGGAGCAGTTTCTTGTCCAGAAATCACAATGTTCTGCCCATTTGCATGGGTTGTGATGGATAAAGACAAATGTCTGATCTTTTTCTTCTTAAGTGCCAGACGGAAAACTGCTGCAGCAGGACGAGACATGGAGGAAGAGGCGTTGAACTGCAGCCTCTTCATGTGGTTTCTCTGTGTTCAGAGCCAGTGAGAAGTTTGGGTGGGGGGTTGAGTTAACATGCAATAAAAAAAATTTAACAGCATTAATAGGATTAATGTGTTAACACGATAACATGCCCAGCCCTATTTATTACATGTATTTGTTTTTGCACATCTTTATTTGAATTTTATATATGTCTATATCTCATTTTTCACACAAATTTCTCTTGATTTGTATATTTTATTTGTTACTTTGTATATAGATCTGTATGTTTTGTTTGCTCTTTCATTTAGTTAGGCCATAAAAGCCCAATGTGACATATTTAATACACAGAGTTTCTGAGAAATTTTGCATCACTTTATGGTAAAAACTTTGCTCAAAATCCTGTTGAATAGAATTTGATATTTGTCTTCTGCTTCCTTATAAATACCAGGAAGTAGGAGAGTAGGCTACACTATGATAATTTTGACATGGTAATCTCTGAAAATGGCTCCTACAAATTTTTTTAACTCAAAATTATTAAATAAACTTAAACTGTGCAACTGCCTATGATGGCAGTGATTTGTGATTTGTGTGGATAAAAATAAGCAGCTTTTTTTTTCTTTTTAAATCAGCAACTTTGATAATAAATTTTAATATTTATTCATGTAGACTGCAAGATTTTTTATTCTTATATTATTAAATAAACATTGTGTGTAACAGCAGAGTTTGACGTGTTTCATCCTCACACAGACTTTTGATAATGTACATGTTCATGTTGTGATCTTTGCCGTTTGCTAAGAGGGACGGGGACCGCAGGTTGGGAACCACTGTTATCATCAGTTGCAGCTGTGATTCTTGGCTGTGAAACAGAACTGGTGTGTTACAAACAGCTGATAATGTGTAGCATCCACATTTAAGTTAGAGAATACTGTAATTTGAATTTTTTTTTTATTTAACTGGTGAAAAGGCCAGTTCTGTGCTGGATTGGGAGCTGGACCCTATAACTCTGGTAAAGAAAACTGGAAATGCTGTCTGATAAAAATTTAATTCACACATTCTTCCTTCAATACCATGTTTTGACTTGTAAATGTTGTTGGCATGGTTTTTGTGTGCACTCATCGTTTATGCATCTTGCCCCTGGATGTTATGAACTTGTTCTCTCTGCACTGATGAAACACTTTCAGAGTTAATCAACTTACTCCTAACTAACAAAAAATCTATGGTTGCCTGGCAACATTAATGCAGTAAACAGCCCACAATGCCACACTCCAAGAGTGAGACTGAATTCCACATGTGAGCTCTCCACAGAAGATGAACTAATGTGGCTAACATGTGGCAATTCCTCATGAGGTCCAATGTGATTATCAAGTGTTCACATGTTCAGCAAGTAATTAAATGAGTGTCCCCTCCTTTCTCCACATGGACCAAAGATCACACAACTCAGTTCTCTATGTAAATCATTGATGATAAAGTTGTGGCTGATTTGGGTGTAAAAGCATGTCTGGAAACACTCAGTGTTTTTATATTGTTTTATTTGAGCTTGTGGTGTTTTCATTGTACATTTGATGCATGATTCAAAGAGGAAATTTGGCCTCAGATGTACCAAAATATAATCACAAATATCAGCAACACAGACTGGCCTTTAACAGCTCTTAACCTCCCCTGTGGGTGCTACCAGCAGAAGGTTCATACTCTCAGCACATCTAAAAGTGAAATCGATTTGAGGGCACAGCAGATCACCAGCTGCTCAGATTCTCTGGGCTTACCACCAAAATGCCTTCATCTGTGACTTCACGCACTCATTAATCTGCAGGATTTAATGACTAGAATAATTATCATTGACTCCCAGTTGAAATTAATGAGGTGTCATATTGTTTTTTCCTTTTAACCACCCCCCAGGGACACTGATAAGCCAGACATATAGGTAATGTAGGTGTGAAGAGAGATGATGCCAATGAGCATTTCTGCTGTAACCATGAAAGAGCCACATGTCCCTGATTTTACATGTAAAATCAAACAGTTTCATTTTCTATTTCATTCTAAGTCTAAATAAATAAAATGATCATCCACTCTG
Source organism: Melanotaenia boesemani (assembly GCF_017639745.1). Classification (NCBI taxonomy): domain Eukaryota; kingdom Metazoa; phylum Chordata; class Actinopteri; order Atheriniformes; family Melanotaeniidae; genus Melanotaenia; species Melanotaenia boesemani. The sequence continues at coordinate 5,105,593 of NC_055682.1, read as the reverse complement.
TGCAGTCAACAAGTAACTTGATAATGCATCTTAAAATCCACTTTTTTTCCTTCAGAACTATCTTAATTTTTATATATTAAACAAGGTGGTGGAAAGATTCATCAGAGAAATTGACCCATATTGACATGGCAGCAACACACAGTTGCTGCAGGTTTGTCGGCTGCATCCATGATGAGAATCTCCCGTTCCACCACATCCCAAAGCAGCTCTACTGGACTGAGATCTGGTGGCTGTGGAGGCCGTTGGAGTCCAGTAAAATCATCATGTTCTAGAAAGCAGGTGGAGATGATCTGAGCTTTGTGACATGGTGCATTATCCTGCTGGAAGTAGCATCAGAAGATGCTCCACTGTGGTCATAAAGGGATGGACATGGTCAGCAACAATACTCAGGTAGGCTGTGGTGGTTAAACCAGATCACGCTGGTACTAAGGAGCCCAAAGTGGGACAAGAAAATATCCACCATTACACCATCAGCAGCCTGAACTGTTGATCCAAGGCAGGATGGATCCATGTTTTCATGATGTTTCCACCAGATTCTGAGCCTAGCATCTGAATGTGGAGCTGAAATGGAGACTCATCGGAGCAGCAACGTTTCTCCATCTTCTATTGTCCAGTGTTGGTGAGTGTGTGTGAATTGTAGCCTCAGTTTCTTGTTCTTAACTGACAGGAGGCACCCGGTCTGCTGCTGTTGTGTGTTGTGTGTTCAGAGATGCTATTCTGCAGACCTCAGTAGGAACCAATTTTGCCCCTTTTCCACCAAAAAGGGAAACTAGAGCAACTGGTTCAGATCCAGTCCCAAACAGCACCAGTTTTTTACATTTTGACCTCCAAAATACTGGCTTCAGCCCAGTAAAACAAATGTAATAATTCAGCTTTGTATAATGTTTTAATATGATGCCAATCTGCATTTTATTTTAATACAATGACCACCAAGTCAGATGTGTTAATGTCAACAGTCACAGTTTATAGATCCTATTCAGAACTGTTTGTATAAGTCTTGTTTGCAGTAGTGTAAGTATCCGTTAGTATTTGTGTGTAATTATTGCAGAGTGCCACCATCAGTCATCATCTGCTTTTTAACCAGTTAAGACATGGGTTTGTAGGAAAAAACTTATAGGCTCTGATCTGGGATGATAAACTGTTTCCCTGAACTGTGATCCTTTTAAAAAAAATTAAAAAAAAGAAAAGACTGAGGTTCAAAAGATTTATGTAAGAGCTGGAAGTCGGTTGTTTTGGCTCTGTAGGGCAGCTCTGCAAAAGTCCAGCCTTGATTTCCTCTTTATTTATGCTTCCAAGCAGCCAGAGTTTCTAGGGCTCTTTTAAAGTCATCTTGAGCAATAGTTCCTCAGGCTCTATGAAGGTCTTTCAAAAGTTTTATTTTTATTTATTTTTTTTTGGAGATTTACTTCCTTTATACTCCTTTCCACTCACTGCGGATGACCTGAATAATGTTTATTAAGCCACTTAACAGTGACGTATGACTCATTCAAGCAATAAAAACCCCACATAATTTGTTCCAAAATTTTCTATGAAAAACAGCAAAGATAATACAGTTTGACAGACAGAAAATGTGGTTTTGCAGGATCAAGGTGATTCCCAAAGAGCTGCTAGCTGAAAACATGGCATATCTCAGCATGGTGTGCCGTGTGTCCCTAAAACATCTGAGGAAACTGGAAAAGCTGAATTTTACCACAGATTTATAGACAGCGCTCACAACGTGTAAGAGTCATATTTCATTACAAACTCAACTGGAAAATGCACAGAGCTGTTTTTCACAGACCAAAGCCATAACAGATAGACAGCCTCTCAACATGACAATGCAAGCAACATGATGTTAGCCAACATCAAATGCCTGCAAAGAAGTGGGTATTTAAAGGATGATCCCATAATTCTTAACTAATCTAAACAATATTTTAGCCTTAAGGAAGCTCTACTTGTTTTCTGACTTTAAAACTCTGTGTTCCTGACTTGTTTTAATGGCACAGTGACATTTATTTTGCACATTCTTGTTTATGTATTTACATGTTTATTTAACAGGGACAAATGCATAATATTATGTCTCATGAAGTCATATTCTGTTCTATTCTATTCTGTTCTACAGTCATTTAACAGATGCTTTTCTCCAATCACATCAGTGTTGACAATAAAGTGCAAGATGTCAAAAGCAGGAAGGACATGAAGTATAAAGACGAGGTGAGAAATAACCACCGTTGCCCAGCAGCCCATTGAGGCAGAGAACTTTTTTCTACTCCGGTACATAACTTTACAGCAGCATTTCATTTTATAGCACCATGTCATAGGCTGCAGGCTGGTTTATAAATGACCGCTCTGGTTGTAAGCTATGTGTGCAGCACAGCGCTCAAGTAACCAGTTATTTTAGCATCTCGAAAGGTGTGCCTCAAAGCTCAGTTATAGGACCCACTAGCTTCATTATTACTATCAATTATGTGGGTCAGAATGTTACTGATGCATCTATACATCTTTATGTCAACAATAGAGTTATGTATTGTTGTGCAAACATTCCCCTGGTCTTTAAACGTTTGCAGTCTTCATTTGACAATATTCAGTCTCAGCTATCCCGTCTGGTACTGAGCACGGATGAAACGAAAAGCATACTGTTCTCAGACAAAAAGAAGATGTCATCAGTTCTCCCTTTCATCACATCTGTACAAGGAACATCCATTAGATTTCTGCAAATATCTGGGCATTGTGATAGATCATCTACACGAAGGCCTCAGTTTGTACTGAGCTTGGCAAAAGGTCATTCTCTTATATTACTCCTTCAGTGTGGAACAGGATACAGCAGGATCTAAAGTGGCCCACCTTGATCTCATTAGGGGAATTTGAAGTCATTCTCAGGGGACTGGAGAAAGAATCTTTGCATTGCACTTGTTTGTTTGTTTGTTTGTGTATTTATGTATTTATTTAATCTGCTTTTCCTGAACTCTTAATTTATATTGTTAAAGCAGTCTGTAACTGAAACTAAATGTTATGTCTATCTAAACAGGTCTCTCTTGTGAATGAGATTGTGTGTCTTAGTGTTACCATCTGTATACATAAAGGTTAAAAAAATAAATTAAAAAGTCACATGCTAGTTACTGGATATCAACACACACATCGGCAAAGAAACCCACATTCTTAGAGAAAGTGGCAGAGCAAGAAGGCAAGAGTCAATATTGGACTTTTACTGTCTAAAGAGAGTTCAGAGTAGAGAAAAGGTGCAAGATTGATGCCAAATTAGCCATTGTTAGGGGGTCACCTCACTGAGAAAATCCAAAATGCCAGATAAAGTTAGCACATTTTTGTTGATTTGCCCCTCTCACTTGTGGAGTACCCCAAGGATCTACTTTAGGACCATCACTTTTCCCTCTAAGTGTTGCCTGTTGGATGTATTTTTAGAAAACATATTTCTTCCCATTGCTTTACAGATGACAACTTAGGTCTTTTTGCTTATTAAATGTTTGTGTTTTATGGACCTGTGTCTGCAAATAAAGTTTATTATTATTATCAAATTTGAAAAAGAATCAATATAAACCATTACTGAACTGTTTAGGTGATCTTAAAAACCTGGCTAAGATTGAATTTGATCGGTTTCAATAAAAATCTGCTGAAGTTCTTTACACTTTCTTTAAGCTGCAGAAAAAAATACACTTTGACTGAGCTTGATGTCAACTGATTTCTGATATTTTTACAAATCAAAGTCTGAAACTCATTGACTAAATATAAACATATAACCAACTTTAGGTTCCACAGGAAAATTTCCAGCAAACCTTTAGCTGTAACTGATCATTTGTATTATATCTGACATTATCGGATTACTTTTGATTTACCAGCTTCTCAGAACATGGCATCTGCCAACACAGTGTTCTATTTGTTTTCGTCTAGACTCCATATTATAAATTGTCAGGTGTCGCCATGCATAACCTCCCATCTTGTGCACACTGTAAATAACTCTGAAAATAAAGCTGTCTGGAGAAAATGAATGGATGGAAATTAAATTAGCATTTGAGTTAATAAATCTATATTTTGTCCACAGAGGGGGAAAACAAAAATACAATCAAAATGCAAACTACAAATGCTTCCAAATACACACCATATAACAGAAAGAAATTAAAAATGGAAGAAAATGTTTGCAACCTCATTTCATTTTAATATATTTGCTATGAGATTGGCGTCATAATGTAGGAGTGTCACAGCTTCATGTTTCACTATGAATCAAGTAGGGCTGACTAAGACTTAATGAAATTTTTCAATATAAAGCTAGTTTTCAAGATGCTGTCAGAGAAATCAGGACCTCATTAGAACACAGCTGAGACGGAGAGCTGAACAGGCTGCTCAGCTCTGCATAACCTGCTTCCCATGGGACATAATTTACAGTTATACAGGTCTCAGATGTTAACACTCTTTTTACCCCCTACTGGAAGACACGTTTGCTTTTAATAAGCATATTCAACTCCACATACTCACCCATAAAATCCATTTATTAAAGCAGAGCTGCAGTGTGGTGTGTCTTGTAAAGGAAGAGGATTTTTATCTGAAGGAAAAGTAAGTGAAAATGTTTCATCAACACAATGACAGGAGTTTGTGGAGGAGGCACAAACATCAGGTGCTGATCAGGTCAGTATTCAACACAGATTTCTCTGATCAATAAAGGACTTAAAATATTATTAGCCAGATCAAGCAGACAGAGATCAACAGTTAGATTCCATTCAGATTTGATTAATTCATTTAATTTATTAATTAAATTTTGTACATTTTTATCTGTTGCTAGCATTTCTTCAAAGAAATTTCTGTGATTATTTAAAATAAAGTCCTCAGCCTTTCTTCAGTTTCTCACCCTTCCAACCCTTCTCACCTAATTTTATTTTATTATATATATAAATATATATATATATATATATATATATATATATTGGGAAAATAATCATTATAGTACATTTGAATTGGGGTGGAAGAGGGTTGGGTTAGTTATCTTTGTTTTTAGTATTTTCTTTCACTTTTTTGCAGTTGTATTTTGTGCTACATCCAGTTTTCTGTTATAATGCTGAACAAATAAAGCCTGACTGACTGCTTGATATGGTCCATTCTTAGTTTTTTATTTACCATCCTGTCTCTATTATGTTTCATCAGTTTTTGTTTCCTCATCTGTGTTCATATTTGGTCCTCTTTTTATTTTCCACAAAACACCAACAGATGACAGAATGCAAACCTGATTCAAGCTTGCAGGTGTCAACTGTCTTCCCCCAAAACTCCAGGCAATAGCGTACCTTAACAGAAACTAAGCATGATACAGTGTCATTAACAGCCACAGAAACCATGGCGGTGCCTTAACTTTAACTGAGAAGTTAGTAAGACATTTTTTCTTTACCTTAAATCTGCAACATATTTCACTTATGTGTATTTGCAAAGTCAAACACAAATTAGTTTCCACTGGTTTACACTAGCTGTGAAGGATACCTGTTCGCTTGGTCTCCATGGAAACAAGATGTGGATTTTGCAGAGGCTACCTGTGTGTCTGCAGCCGTGTGTTCCTGCATATGCGTGTGCTCGGTGTGTTATTAACTGCATATCATCTCTCTGCTCACTCATGAATATGTTGGTTTTTCTGCTCGTCTGTCTGTGAAGCTGCTCGGATGTCTTTCTCGCTGTCTGCTTGCTGCCTCCTCTGCATTTCCTGTGAAAGACCTGAAAAGTTTTCAAGCTTTGTTTTGAATGTCTTATAAAAAAGACACCTCAACACACTTCAGACAAGAAGCAGGTGAAAGTTTAGTTAAAAAGATGTCATGTAGAATGCATATTTTTTTCCTGTATTCAGTCTCTTCTTTATCTCTGTATAATCATTCATGTGTGGAAGACTGTATCTTTATGCAAAATTTAACACTACAATGGAAGCATAACTTCCTGTGTACATGTCTCAATTTGCAAAACCAAGAAGGCAATTATTACGACTTAAGGAACAATGTTTAGGCATTGAGACAAATTGGCTCTAATTTTTCACACAACGTCTCCTTCTTTATGAAAATCAGAACCTTCACACCCTTCACACTAAATGAACACATGTGAACATAAACATTTTTATCTCAAAGGAAAATCAGAGAACAATCTTTTTCCATGGTGTCGTCAACTTCTGGCTGAGACTCGTGAGTTTGAGATGAAAGAAGTAAATGACTTGTCTGATTTATCTCTTTCTCCATGATGTAATCTGGTGGCTGAAATACAGACAGATCACAGTCTGTCTTCTAGTTGGTCATGTTAAGGCCCATTTATGCTCCCTTACGTACGTAAGTAGCAATGTCCATTTCAAACGTCATATGTCGCCTCATACTTCCACGGGTCTCTTGCATTGTCATGTTTGTTGAGTCAATTCCTCCACTTGTGGGCAGTGCTAAGTTCAGAGATAATTCTCCGCAACCCAACATCAGTTCCAGACACCTTTGCACCAGATGAAGTTGGTTCCAACCGGTCAACATGTTGTAAATAGTCACATATCCTTTCTTCAAAAGATCGTACAATTTCTACAGCAGTTGTCCTCGTCTTCATTCCTCTTCTGCTTTTTTTGTTCCCTTCCTGATCCTCTTCTTCTTCTCTAGTTTATTTCTTTCGCTGGTCGCATGTCAGCTATTTTGCTCAGCACTCCCTCCACCATTTTTGGTGGTAGTACTCCATCTTCTGTATTAAGCGATGGATAGCTAAGCTCCCTGAAAACGGACAAAATTATGTGCGCAATGCAGGAGATGGCTGAAACTGTCCGTGCGTATCTGTCTTCTGTGTCAACCGTAAATGGGCCTTAAGAGTGACAATGTTTTATTTTTTCACATGACTTAAGAGGCATTCATTTAAAATTAATGGTGAAGCATATCATTCATTGATGGAGAGATCACCATGTGCAACGTTATGTCAGAGCTAAAACGCACAGTAATACAGTTTTGTTCACTTACTTTGGTCAGTAAAACTAAATTTACCATGTGTTTGACAGCAGCAACAGAATAAAGGGTGGGCGAGTTATTATCAAGGGGGCTATATAAACAGAAAGGAAATTATATTGTTCCTCTCTAACACACATCCACTGCTGTAATAACTGTGGTCTGATTAGAGAGACATGACAAATAAAACATCCTCACATTAATAATCTGGATCACCCAGTGGAAATATGTGCAATAAGTTGAAAAAGGTCCTTAGAAAGGTAAGTTGGTTGTTATGTGGAGCTTGATATGGTAATAGGTGTATCCATTCTGGTTTACTGTCTGGTAGTGGTGGTAGACTGGATCCTTGTATGGCTAGTTCCATGTTGGGAGCTGTTGGGTTGCTGATACTGGGGCTGGAGTTTGTCTCAGCCTCATCTGTGTCTTTTGTCTTTACAAAAAAAACTAAAATACCTTCCTCTCTTCCTTCTTATTCCTTCCTATAAAGCCAGTTCCAGGCTGTAGCTACTTTAAAATCAACTAGCAGCCTAGCTAGCCACTTCTTTTAAATTAAAGTGGATCATATAGTGCTAGCTTAGTCAGCACTAAGTAACTTGGATACTGAAGAAGAAGAAATACTTTTTTAATCCCTTTGGAAAGTCCTCAGGGAAATTTGTGAGTCCTCTTTGAGCAGTTCCTAAATACGCTTGCTGAAAACTAAATATGATATGGTTTCCCCACATTATCATAAAACTAATCTAGTGCTACCATATTAGCAATGCTATGTAGCTTTATGCTAACATCAGGTTATTAGCCTTAAGGCCCATTTAGGCTCGACGCAAAGGACGAATATGCAGATGGACAGACGGTTTTGTCCGTATCTTGAGTGGGTTACGTACATAATTTGGTTGTTTTTCACAGAGTTTAGCTATCCGTTTCTTGCAGCCCTGGACTTTGACTTGGCTCGGCCAAACACTTGGCACTTGACACTTGGCATGGGTGTCACAATAATTTAATCATGGCTCACGATGCTATAACACCCAAATTATACCAATAGCACTGATGTTGACTAGATTTTATGTTAAGAGCATTGTTTTCCGGCTGAACCAATACAAAGAAATGAAGGTCTCATACTATAGTCCCTCTGGCTGAACCAATCCAAAACAGGTTTCTGAAACACACAAGACATAGTACTGTATGAGTTATGACAAATCACAATGTAGATAGGCTGTTAATAAACATTTAAACTTGAATAGAAAGAATTGAAGGTTAAAAACTAACCTAAAAAAAAACCAGCAAGGATCTATGACATTTTACTCAATGTTGGGGGATAAGGAGTTTCTTCAACAGGTGGCCAAGTATGACCAAGTCATTGTCAAGGCACATGAGGATGTCTTTCTCTGTGGTCATAAGTACAGTGTCCAAAATTAAATTTTTGACTTGCCGGCCAAGTTGGCCGGTAGATGAAAAAATCCACCGACCAAGCAGATCTTTCACCGGCCAAGATGTTAAATTATTTTACACACATACACTTTTAGGCACGTTATTTCTATAATACTGTATTATGTTGGATGCAAACAACACAAGTCACAGCAACATTAAACAACAGCAACAAGAGAAAAAAATAATTTGATAAACTGGAAATCATTAATTGAAACCTCCTAATCAGACTCCTCCCTCTCTACTCTCGAAGCTTTAACACAGTCCATGAAGTCCGGCCTCCTGCCCCTGACACAGTCCTTGTGCCAAAGCATTACAGCTTCAGTGGCATCATACTCCCTGATCTCAGGAGAGCACAGCTGGACCATAAAGAGATCTGACAGTGTCTCAGGGCTTAGATTGGAGTTGGTTTTGACATGTTTCATTGTGCTGAAACCTCTTTTACATTTAGCAATGATGGGAGGAAGGGACAGGACCAAGTCAAATAATGCCAGCAAATCAGGGCAGGAATGTTGATAGCTCCTGTTAACACTGATGCAGGACATCTTCAGCAGGGACTTGGGCTCTTGGTACATCAGCGCCTCAAAGACAGTCCACAGGTCACGGATCCCTTCACTATGGATACCAGAGGTCTCCAGGACAGACGTGAAGTGGTTCACAAGTGTTTCCAGTTCTGCATCACCAAAATCTAGAATAATTGTATAAATACATCACACTCCAATAAACATGCAGTTTTGATTCACAGCCTGACTGGACTGCTCTAATAAACTAACCTGCTGCTTCATCTGCTGACTCTGCCCAGTTGGTGAAGCTGACTGGCTTGGTGGTATGCAGAATCCCACACTGGCATCCTGGAACCTGTGAGTCATACTCTCAACTAGTCTGTCTATCATTTCTTTCTGTGAGTTGATGAGGGCCTTGTTATCATCTGCTCTGGTATGTGATATTCCCTAATAGCTGTCTGCAATTTTGGCTTTCATCATGGGGCCCTGTCTGCTGGATAATAGCAACACTTTCTTCCTCTCTTGTTGATATAACCTTTTTGAAAAGAAAATGCTAAAAGTATTTTTTTTAAATAAACATACATGATTTTGTACTTTTCAAGTACTGCCTGTGTTGAACACAAGGCACAGTGGGCCTCTGCTAGAGTGATGACAAACCTCTGCAGAAGGCTGCTAAGATGTGTGAGCGTCTTGCAGGAAGCCACAAAAGTGGACAATAACAGCTTCCCTAGCAATGAGGTAGTATTTCCTGGCCTTGGCCTGCTGGACACCTCGCATAATTTGGGCATCAGAAGATTGAAAATCTGAAAATTGAAAAACTATAATACCTAAAGAACAAACACATAAATAAACTTTAACATTGCTGTCTACTAATTGTGGTACATAGTACAATTGTAACTGTTATTTATTGGACATTACACATTATTGATTACTGAATACTAATTAGCATAGCAATCTAGAGCCACTAACTGCTCAAGGTGCAGGACAAGCCCCTGGTAACCTTGCAGGAAGTGGTCCAGGGCATGCAGTAGGTGTCCTGCCCATTGGGTCCCACCAGTTTTGGTGTGCACCAATGGTATGTGCCCAAGAGCCTGGAGGCCGTTTATCAGATTCACCCTGTAAAATGGACTGGTGTGGTAAAAGGTGTAGAGCCCGCCAAGGAGGTCCTCTACTTTCTGGAACATCACATTTGAGTGCATGGCATCCGAAAAGCTCTGTTCAAGGCAGTGTATCATGCAATAGATGCCAATGATATAGGCCTGTCACCCTTCAGCTTGCTGATGACACCATGATAGGACCAAGATGGCGGCGCGTGTACACAGCGAGGCTCAGCGTCTCTCCAGATTCTGCAATTTTGCAATGATCTACCTGTTTATCTCGGGTCTGTTCGTACGGAACAGTTTGTCTTTTACACCCTACACCCGAGAGGAACTTTTGAACATCGGACAGCAACACTCTGATAGTTTTTTATTGAGTCTTCGTCTCGTCCCTGAGATCGCCAGGACACCGGAGGCTACACACTCTGCCCGGCCGGGCGGAAGTGCTCGCATGCGGCGTCGAGACCGTAAACAAAGGCGGGGGAAGCGAGGTGGGCTAAGAGCTAAGCTAAAGCTAACACCACACCGGCTCTCCCTACCCAGCATTTTCCTTGCTAATGTGCGGTCCCTGGTGAACAAGATGGACGAGCTAAGACTCCGTATCAACAACAACAGGAGACTCACGGACTGTAATGTCATGATCTTTACTGAGACATGGCTAAACGGCGGCGTACCCGACAACGCTATCGAGCTAGCCGGACGCCAAACACTCCGGGCAGACAGAACGGCAGATGACTCTGGTAAGACAAGAGGCGGAGGACTGTGCATTTATATCAACAAAGCTTGGTGTACGAACTCTATCGTTGTCGAGAGACACTGCTCAGCTAACATAGAGTTCCTCATGGTTAGATGTAGACCGTTTTATCTGCCGAGAGAGTTCACTTCTACCATCGTAACTGCAGCCTATATCCCCCCTGATGCTAATGCTAAGCTAGCTATGAAAGAACTTTATGCAGCCATTAGCAAACAACAGACTTCCCATCCGGAAGCTGCCTTTATAGTGGCCGGTGATTTTAATCACTCAAACTTAAAGACAGTACTTCCAAAATTCCACCAGCATGTTTCCTGCAAAACAAGAGGAAACAAAACTTTAGATCACGTTTATACAAACATCCCTGGGGCTTACAAGGCGACCCCCCTCCCCCACCTCGGACAGTCAGACCATCTCTCCCTATTTCTCATCCCGAAGTACTCACCACTCATCCAGAGGGTGAAGCCATCAGCGAAAACCATCAAGGTTTGGCCAGAAGGAGCAGACTCTATACTCCAGGACAGGTTCCAAAACACAGACTGGAGTATGTTTGCTACTCAGGCTACCTGTGGCTCTCACACGGACATTGACCTCTACACCTCCTCTGTACTGGAATATATCAACATCACCGCTGACAGTGTCACAGTGGAGAAACGAATCACCACGTACCCAAATCAGAAGCCGTGGATGAACAAGGAGGTACGGCTCCTGCTGAAAGCCCGCAACACCGCCTTCAGATCAGATGATGCACAGGCTTACAGCGTATCCAGGGCTAACCTGAGGAGGGGCATCAAAAAGGCCAAGCACTGCTATAAGCTGAAGGTGGAGGAACACTTCTCCAACTCCGACCCCAGACGCATGTGGCAGGGCATCCAGGTCATCAGTGACTACAAATCGGGTAACTCATCCATGATCACCACAGATGTTTCCTTTTTAAATGAGTTAAATGACTTCTTTGCTCGTTTTGACGGGGATAACACTGAAGCAGTCACCAGCACTCGGCTCCCAGCAGACCATCAGCCCCTCACACTCACCACTGCAGACGTCTGTACCACACTGAAACAGATCAACGCACGCAAGGCTGCTGGCCCAGACGGCATCCCTGGTCGTGTGCTCAGAGCATGTGCGGAGCAGCTCGCAGAGGTCTTCACGGACATCTTCAACCTGTCCCTTACCCAAGCAGCTGTGCCAACATGCCTCAAATCCACCTCCATTGTACCGGTACCAAAACACTCCAGTCCGGCATGCCTGAATGACTACCGGCCAGTCGCACTCACACCCATTGTGATGAAGTGCTTCGAGCGGCTAGTCCCGTCACATCTGAAGAGCTGCCTTTCACCCACACTGGACCCACATCAGTTTGCCTACCGCAGCAATAGGAGTACAGAGGATGCAGTCTCCACAGCGCTGCACTCTGTGCTCACACATCTGGACAATACCAATACATACGCACGGATGCTGTTTGTTGACTTCAGCTCAGCATTCAACACTGTCAGACCCTCCAGGTTAATCACTAAACTTGGAGACTTGGGCATCACCACCCCCCTCTGCTTCTGGATAAAGGACTTTCTGACCAACAGACCTCAGCATGTTAGGTCAGGCAACACCTGCTCCTCCACCATCACACTCAACACAGGCGTACCGCAGGGCTGTGTGCTGAGCCCATTCCTGTATTCCCTCTTCACCCACGACTGCAGGCCTGTACATGGATCCAACTCCATCATCAAGTTTGCTGACGACACCACGGTGATCGGCCTCATCAGCAACAACGATGAGTCGGCCTACAGGGAGGAGGTTCAGCACCTGGCCACGTGGTGCGCAGACAATCACCTGCTCCTTAACACAAAGAAAACCAAGGAGCTCATCGTGGACTTCAGGAGGGAGAGAGGAGGCACACATGACCCCATCCACATCGACGGGATGGCAGTTGAACGTGTCTCCAGCTTCAAGTTCCTGGGGATCCACATCTCGGAGAACCTGAATTGGACCACCAACACCTCCAGCCTTGTGAAGAAGGCTCACCAGCGCCTCTTCTTCCTGAGGACGCTGAAGAAACACCACCTGTCTTCAGCCATCCTGGTGAACTTTTACCGCTGTGCGATTGAGAGCATCCTGACCAGCTGTGTCACGGTCTGGTATGGGAACTGCTCTGTCGCAGATCGCAAGGCGCTGCAGCGGGTGGTGAAAACTGCCCAACGCATCACAGGGACTCCACTTCCAGCCCTGAAGGAAGTCCAGAGGAAACGCTGTCTGCGTCGAGCTCGCAGCATCCTCAAAGACTCATCCCACCCTGCACATGGACTGTTTGCACTCCTGCCGTCTGGCAGGCGCTTCAGAAGCCTCAGGACAAAGACCAGCAGGCTGAGGAACAGCTTCTTCCCCAGAGCTGTCTCGCTGCTGAACTCTGCCCCCCACTGACTCACCCCATACCACACTACATCCCATCACACACCCCCCGACCTGACCGAGTACTATGTACTGAACATTCCACTAGCCTTTCCACTTCACTGTTTATTTAGTTAGACTCCTGCTCATTACTTTGCACTATTTCAATGTCCACTGCACTAGTGACTAAGTACATAAAGACTTGTAAATATCATCTGTAAACTATGTTCACAGATTCACTGATGTACATTAATGCACATACCCATCTGTATATTATGCTCATAGTACTTAAATCATCATACTGTGATGATCACTTTTTTTGCTTTTGTACATTGCACATTTGTACATACTGTACAGTCATTTGCACATACTGTATATAACATATATCTTGCACTTGTTGCTTATTGCACTTCTGGTTAGATGCCAAACTGTGTTTCGTTGCATTGTACTTGTACATGTGTAATGACAATAAAGTTGAATCTAATCTAATCTAATCTAATCATTCTTGGCTCCAGTCTTCACTGAAGCCCCATCAGTTCCAATTTTTAATTTCTGCACATTGATGCCACAGCAATTCCTTTTTGTTCATCCTCTGCAAAAGCAAACAACAAAAGTCCAATTAATTAAAAATTAATATACAATCATGTTATCCAATGTAACTGACAGCTTGGCGTTTTTCTTGAAAATAATTCTTGTATTAAAGTTACTCAGCCACGTTACACCTGTGACATACATAAAAATTTCAAAGAAGCAAAAGTTTTACTTATTCACACGTCCACTCAAAGCCAGAAAATGGCCTCACCTTCCTGCCAGTGGCATGTATGTCGCTTCAAGCGCTGTCACTGAGGGTGTCGCGAGCAGAGGCTCAGATTGAGCCCTGGACATGGACACACAGGCAATGTGGCGTTTCCTCTGGTCATGTTCACGGATGCTCTCCAGCTTTAAAGTTTTATTTCCTACCACAAATGAGTTGTTTCTGGTCTTCTCTTTAGCATACTGGCGACACACTGAACAGCTCATTAGCATGGCATCGAAATCATAGTGTAGCCAGTGTTTTACGACTCTGCCACCTCCAAACCGTTGCTTTACGCTGAACTTTCTGGTTGGGGCTGTAACTCCTGCTGGTTTATCCTCCAGTTTATTGTGCTTTCTTTGTGAAGGCTGGCTGACCCCTGCTAAAAATCTCCACATATTCCCTCTACTTAATTAGCCTGAGCTAAACGGTGAACAGAACTGATATAGTGCATGACATTCTCATGTCATGTGCATGTGTGTTTGCGTCAGTGTATGTTTGTGAAGGTGCACGTCATAAAGAAAAAATCCACCACTGAAAACATGACTAATTTGGTATAAACATTTACTCACCATATGGTGGATAGCCCTCTGAGATTCACTCGCCAAACAGAAAAGTTGCTTGCATTTGGCACCTGACTAATAAAGGTTTGCTTGTTCTTATTCTTATTCTATCACTTGCCATTTCACCAACAGTCATCTTCCTTTTACTCTTCCTTTACTGTCGGAATGCTGCCTCCACCTCAAACTCACAGTCCTTTTCCACCATGAGTTGTACATTTACCTACTGGATGAAGGTATCAGCAGCTTGCTGACTGAAAATCTCTTGCCATGTCCTTCATGGCATTGAGAGTTGCCATTACCATCCTGTGTGAAGTTAAGATATCTAATTAACATGACTGTAGGTGTTTTGACAGTGTTGTTGTGGCTTCAAATATCCTGAGGAAAAGCCGAGCAGTTAACACTATGTCATACCTCATCAGTATCTCTAAGAATCCTCTACCTTTGACACACACTTCAGTTTTTAAATTGGCCTGACCTTAAAAGGAGCTGAATGTCATGAGGAAATCAGTGTATAAAGCTTGGTCTGGTTTTCCAAATGACCCAAAGATCCTCTTCAAGACTACATCTTTGGCCCACCACCTTGTCTCTCCGACAGTAGAAAGACGTCTGTGTTAAGCGTCCTGTCTTCTTTGTTCTCACACTTTCGTCCTTTGAAAAGATTCATAAATGAACACAGCAATATCATTCATGAAGGAGAAGATGGACCCACTGGATATGGCCACTTCAGTTGTATCAGCTAGAACTAGGTTCAGCACATGTGCAGAACACCAAACATGGACCTGGTTTGGACCTTTGGATGACAGGAGTGTGGAGAAGCCTCTGTACTGGCCCTGCATGTTTGACGCACCATCTGTAGCATTACTGACATAGTTACTGATGTCCAGATTAAAATGTTCTATCACATCTGTCAGCATCTGGACAAAATATTAGCCAGTGGATGCTTCATTTGACCACGGCAAGATGGGATGTATCTATCTGCGCAGAAAACATCCCACTTTCAGAAACCTCTTTTGCAGTGGTCTCCAGAATTAGCCACTGCACTGCAGAAATGACAGTGTTCACAGTGGTTTTGGATAAAAATGTTACAGCAGCACCGCAACCCCTAGCCTTTGGCTGGTGCATCTTTTTACTTTTTTCCATGCACTCAGTGAGATGTTCCTTTAAACATACATCTATTTCCCAAGAAGAATGATGAGCTCTATAAAGTTGCCATGGCCAGTGCTGTGGTCCAATAGAGTGTAAACTGCCTCTGATTGCTGTCCTCTGTAGCTCAGTTCTCTCTTTTCTATGAACCACACCACATCTACTATTCACCAGTTGTCTTGTCCTCACCTGCTTTCTTTGAGCCACAATTTGGGACAAGAAACTCTTGTTTCTTACTTCGTTTTTCATTCTATAATTAATAGTTCTTTTTTATGACATGATTTTATTTAACTTATTGTAGTATATTGGTTTTGTGTGCAGCACTTTGGAAACATTTTGTTGTGAAATGTGCTATATAAATAAAGTGACTGATTAAGTATTAAGATAAGTTTTATTCCACATATAAAGGGATAAGTATAAATGTATAATCTATTCAATGCCATTTTAAAATTGCCTAATTACTTAATAATCTTAATTCATGCTATTTGCTAATTAATTTTACCGCACAAATAACACCACATTTTTATGAAAATACACCATTAAAAATTTAACTTCTTGTTACAACCCCTATGATGTCCAGGAAAAACGAGAGATGGCAATACAAACGGTCAGAGTCAAGTACGCACAATTAAAACAGACTTTATTTTCATTAAGTGCAAAAATAACCAAGGGATTATTCATTTAACAAACAAAAAAGTGTGCAATACCAATTAACTAAAACAAATAAACAAGGAACCAACTTAAAGCGTCCTGTGACAGGAGAAGTATAAAGCCCACAATGGCTGTTATCAATAATAAAAGAAATAACACAAAAGCAAGCAAGGGTCTAGCAGGTCATCAATAAAGAGCAAACAGCTCCAACACAATACAGATCGTGACCAGTCAACCATACATAAGTTCCAAGACAGCAATCCCAAATCCTCTGTGGCAAGCAGAGCTGCAATCACGCTCAAACAATTCACCACAATGGCACACTGTGTACTGATCTGACACAGCTGCCCAGAATGATGATGATCTGGAGCATTTAAGGCAGAGGAGTCTTCCTGATTGGCTGCCTATAGGTAAGTCGGTTTATATTTCTTAATATTACTGCTTTATCTGGCATTTTACAGCTAAAAAGTTTAAATTTTAGCTGTTTTTACTACTGTAGTAACTAATTCTAATTTCATTAAATTTTTTTCATTGTACTGACCAACAGGGTATACATAAAAATTGTAGCAGCATAAATAACATTTGCTGACATCAGCCCAAGCAAGTAACTCTTTCTGTTTTTTCTCATGTTCTGTACTTACTTGCCCTATGTCTGTTTGTGGAACTTCAATCAGCTCTTCTCTTTGTCCCTCATCATTACATGTGGCGCCATCACTTGGATGCTACTAAAATTGACATGAACTAGCTGCTGAACATTTCAGTAAGTTTGTTGTTAGCAGTAAGTTAGTTAGCAGCTTCACCCTATAAATGTCACATTTCTTCCCCTCTCCTTCTGGGCCTCACCCTTTTCAATAAATTTTTAACATTATTATTTATATTTCATATCGCTTTACTTTCTTCTTCTTCTTCTTCTTCTTCTTCTTCTGCTCCTTTATTGGCAGGCATGGGCAGATGGCATCCAACTTAAAGGTGCATTGCTGCCACCTACAGGACTGTGGTGTGAAATAGTAAATTATTAGATGGAAAAAACAGGTGATGACTGCGTGCCACTTCACTTGTGGCAGGCGGCCACCGACTATCCTGGAGGAACATTTTCCAAATCACGCAAATGGCCAGTCCACCCCGATCACTTGATGCAGAAGACAGAGAAATACCACTGGAAATCGGGGGTTGGTGCTGAGCAGAATAGCTGACATGCGACCAGTGAAAAAAACAAACCAGAGGAAAAAAAGAGGAAGAAGAGGAAGAAGAAAAAGATAAGGGAAGAAGAAAAATGAAAAATAGGACAACTTTAGAAGACTATGGGTGTGTTGTGCACCTGTAAACGACTTTAACGTGGCGCATTATCGCCACCAATCGGTGTCTGAAACTGACGTTGGATCGTAAGAATTAACTCTCAACTGAACACTGCCCGCTAGTGGAGGAATTGACTTAAAGATGCATGGAAGTATGACAACGCTTGAACAGATGTCCCAGTTTACTATGTAAGGGAGCATAAATGGGTCTTTACATAACATAGGTAGTTCTACTTGGTGTAGACAATTGCTCAAAACAGTAAAAGAAAAAGAGACAAATGCCCACAAATTCTTTTACTATCTACTATATATATATATATATATATATATATATATATATTGTAGTTTTAAAATATTCTTTGTTGGCTTTAAAAGATTTGTTCACCACCTGTAAATCAATCATCAGAAGGAAGAGTGTTCAAAAATCCACATTTTTAAAAGAAGGCAAAAACACCAGAGTTTGAGTAGAATTGACAATTCTTTGTTAAGCCAGTAATAAGAAAACAATACATATCTTCTCGAGAAGGAGGCCTGTTAGCTTAGCTTCTGATCACTAATACACAAAGTGTCGGGACCCTTCGGTTCAGCCAAAAAGACCCGCCTAACTAAATTATCCTCCTCATTTATAGTAATACAAAGCATTGTGGCTATGTGCGTGCATGTGGTGAGCATTCATGTGAATGTGTATTTTGCAAGGTGGTCCTTCCTTCTTCCGGGAATTTGATTCCTCCAGGTCCTCCTTTTGGGGTACGTCTGAGGTGCGTCAGAGCTGAAAGGAAAAAGATACTATGCTCTGCCCTGTTATCTGTCTGCCTCTCTGTGCTGACCTCCTTCTACCTGTTCCCACCGTTTTACACAAAAGGCTGTACTTTTTAATGATTTCTGAGTTACTGGGAAATTCCGTTCTGCTAGGAGTGAATAGATAAGCAAAGAGATACAAAAATATTTACGATTTACTACCTAGTGGCCATCCAGAACATTGTCAAGGCCGCTAATTCTCAGCTGTTTTCTCAGTATTGAACTCAGTAACCTTATATGAGTTTATGTGAATACACTATCTGTAACCTGCAAAGCAATGATGACAATTAAGCTGTAGTTCTATTAAAAGCAAAGCCTAATGCATGTTACTAAAATCTAAGGATAAAATGTAAATGAATAAATGAATAAGAATGCTTAAATGAGTAAATGAATAATAAATGAGTAAATGAATCAAAATGCTTATAAAATATTTGCAACAATATATATATATATATATATATATATATAAACTGATGATTCTATTCCATGTCACATAAGACCTATCGCACAGGCCTAAGCATGTGAGAAGAATCACATCGCCCTGACAAATGGTGATCTTGAAGAGACTTATATATGAACACAAGTCCTTGCTCATCATATACTAGAACTGCTTAAAAGTACTTAACACACTGTGTATCCAGAACTGCTCTAACGGCTCAGTAGGTGTTTTTATTCTGAGCAACTCATCTATAAAGGGAGCAAAGCTTAGTGAAGATGTCATGGCAATACTCAAAACAATATATGGCAAATAATGTGTTAAATGTGGTGTGATAGGTAAGAAAAACCAAAAAAGTGTACAAGCAGCATCTCTAAAAGGGTCAAAGCCCTTTCAACGGTGTCTCACCAGTGTGTGACCTTAGGTGTGATAGAACTACAAAGGGAAATCAACACAATTTACATATTATACTAGTGCATTATACTAGTGCATTCATATTATATAACATTTTTTTTGTATGTCTGTAAACTCATTTTTACACTGTGCATATAGATTATAAAACAATTTTTGAGCATTTGTCTCTTTTTCTTTTAGCGTGAGGATTTTTCTTGCATGCATTTGTCATGGAATCATGTATCATCTCTGGACAAAAACAAAATCTCCTCTAAAAAATGTGTAGCCAAATGTCAAGATTTTTAAAGGATTACTAGTTAGAAAACTACTAACTTTGTAATGACACTGGATCCATGTGTGTCTGGGAAAACGTTTCTGTCCTCCTCGTCCAGTGACCTGTCAGTCATCTGAGGAAGCACCTGGGTGTCCAATCAGATTTCAGAGGTGGCCAGTGCCACCCTGGCCACCCTCTAGCTTCATCCCTGCTGAACACACAGCATGTCCAACGCCGAAGCAGATGGGCTATAGCAGTAGGATGTCACTCCTGTCAGCCAAGAACAGGAAGCTGAGGTTACAGTTTGCAGAAACTCACCAAAACTGTCAGTGGTGAAACTGTGGTGTTAATTGCCTTTTCATGTGTTTTTGGTGTTTTGGTGTTTGGGGTTGTAATGCTGCTATCTGTGCATTTCCTTTCGCCCCTTGATAGTAAATAAAGTGTTTTAAAATTAACTGAATTGAAACTGGACATTAGCAGATGGAAAAACGTTGCCTGGTCTGAGTCTTTTGTTTTAGCTCAACATTCTGATGGTAGGATCAGAATTTGGTGGAAACACCGTGCAAGTATGAATCCATCCTGCCTTGGATCAATGATTTAGTCTGCTGCTTGTGGTGTGTGTGGAGGATATGGTCTTCACACACTACGAGCCCTTTAGCATTATATAAATGTGACAAGATACTAAAGTATGGTTGTTGACTATGCCAATCCCTTTATGGCCACAGTGTACCCAACCATCTTAAATGCCTTCTTACAGCCTGTTTTAACCTAAGCAGTAGGTCATTGGTACGCAACAGCTGGTAGCAGCTTGAGAAGTGCAAATGGTTGACATCATGTTAATTCATAAAGCACATTTTAAAACATCAGAGTTTAACCAAAGTGCCCAACAGTCAAAAAAACTGACAAGAAAAGTCTGAACCAACTTTAAAAGTCAGGAGTAGAAACTTCAAATCAATCCGGAAACAGACAGGGAACCAGCGATGGGATGCCAAGAGCAGAGCTACTGTATGTGTGCATGCTTTACAAACCAGTTAAAAAAAAGAGCTGCAGCGTTCTGAGCAATTTATAAATGATGCAGAGAAGACTGATCCAGTGGTCCAGTCGAGAGATGATAAAAAGCTTGAACAGCTTTTTCCAGGTCTCTGAGAGGAATGGAACCGTTTCACCTTGGTGATCGCTGTAAGTTAGAAAAACCTGGACTTAACATCTGCACTGATCCGCTCATAAAAGAGCTGTCAAAAAAAAAAAAAAAAAAAAACTTAGCCAGATTTTTGACAGCAGAGCAACTGTATGGAGTGTATGAAGCTAAACTGTCAAGTTTAATCTTTCAAACCAAATGAGCTCTGTCTTATTTTTTATTAAAATAGATAACATTCTACTTCAACCTGGTTCTCTGGAAATTTAGAGTTCAGTAATGTTTCCAGTAGAGCCTGGCTGTCTCAATGAATAAGCAAATATACCTCAATGTAATCTGCAAAGCAATGAGAAGAAAAATTATGCTTCCTAAAAATAAACCAATAGGGAATGTGTACAAAGTAAAAAGCATTAGCCCCAGAAATGGACCCTTACGGTACTCCACAAGTACAGGGGCAAACAAAAACAAGAAGTGCTAACTTCACTCAAATTTTGACTATTTGTTTATTTAGAATGCATCTTGTTTTGGTTGTCCTTTGGTTAACTTCTTTCTTGTGTCTGATATTCCTGTGTAAAACTTGTCAAAATGTTCCTTAAAGACATGTTCCAGAACTTTTCCAGATTTTCTCCATAACACACCCCCTATTGACGGCTAATCCAGCATCCAGCTTGCATCATACCTGTTCTCTCAGCTTTCTCCAGCCAGTCTTATCTTGATTCTTGTTGTATCTCTCGCTCTGTCCCTTTCTCTTTCTTTTCTTGCCTTGGCGTATGTTCAGAATGGTCGGTGTCTTTATATCCACTGACTAGCATGCACATAATAAAAGTACCTGTGCCATCAAATGAGTCAGAAACGTAAACTTCACGTATCGCGCTTTTAAAGCCACACTACAGAACATTGGTAGATTTTCATACAACCAAATGTAGGCTAATTCGACATCTGTATGTCATCCCGTCTCCTCTCTGAGCTCTCTCCAACCAGTAAAAGTCAGTCCAGTGTTGACTCTTGTCTTATTTTGTTGCTTTGTCACTTTCTCTCTCGCTTCTCCTCAGTTTCAGCCATGGTATAAAACAGCCAGTGTGTTGACATCCAGCTGCTGACGTGGCATAGAACAGCTGTAATGCAACGTTCTGGGATAGAAAAGAAAAAAAAAAAAGGGAAGTATGATTTATTAGCCTTGGAATGCTGCAGGGCTATGACAGCTCTAGGAATGTAATATATATGCTCGTGTTTGATCAAAACGGGTCAGAAGTACAGTTTAAGATTTAAGTTGAGAAAGGTATATAGTGTTATATTAATAGAGGCTCAACTCCTGTTTTAAAAGCAGCAGATGTTGACGTTGTTTTGCTCCTGTATTCTATTTGTAGTGATCTGAGCTACGTACTGTCGGTGCACTCAGCCCGTGTGGTTACGAATATTCGTGGTGCATGTATTCAGGATCTATGGACTTGTGAGGATGATGAAATTTACATCCCACAGGTGTCACACTTAAATTGATGAGAAAACCATGATTTCCCTTTAATTCTGTTTAGACATTTCATTTGTCCAGCAGCTTCTGATTCCTCCAATATTTTTAAAGTGTTTGATCTTCATAATGCGTGTCACCAAAGAGAGACATGGCTTTTTTCCCTATTATTTAATTTTCAGACTAATATATTTCAAGGAATGAAATATTTCAGTGTGGTATCTGTGAAGAGGAGCACTTCAGAGGAAGCTGTTTTCCTATCACAGAACAAAAACAAAATGGCCCACCTCCCCACCAGAGCACTCGACCCTCCCCAGCAGTGTTGCCTGAGGTGCAGCTTACATACAAGATTTTAGTTATTTTAGCTTTCCAGGTAGGAGAACAAGGGGATCCTGCAGCTTTTGTTGGCAGGTCAAATATCCCACTTTGAGCTCAGCCAGCGGTCTACAGCAGGACTGGGATTAAACTGCTCCGGTAAAGTCTTCAGTTGTGGGCGTCCCTGCCTGATCTGCACAAACTCCAGATCAAACCAGCAGCTTTCAACTCCACTGCCAGGGTTTTTTTTTATCAAATCTGCAAGAATGAGTGCAATTTGTCCACTAATTCCTGCACACCTGTGGTATTCTTATCGGGATTTATTTCTACTCTCTCTTTATTACTCCGAAGTTTCTGTTTCTTAATCATTTAATGTGCAATATTGAAAGTTATTTTCAGCTATCTTCTCTTTCTGTCCTCAGAGAGCAGGCTGTGCCTTCTCACAGATTACTGCAATGTTTCAGTCTTTGTTCCTGTCGCAATGGATTCATCTCTGCACGGTGCATGCCTCTATTGTTCACTGTATTATATCTCATTTCAGGAGAGAGCTGCTGGTAAAAACAGCCCAGTTGCACTGTTTGTTTCGGTCCTTAAACCTTAAACTGTCCACAAAAATCAGCTATGATAAAGCTCTGTGTCACTGCAGGTTCACATTTTTTCTCTTGCTCGCAGCAGATCATGAGCTGATGTCACCATTTCAGCTTCAGTTAATACCCTGCATCAGTGCAGTCACTTTACAATTGTGTTGATAATCTGGAAACCTAGAACTATGCTGAATCCTTCAATGTCAATGCACAATATGCTTTGCACATGAAAGTACTAGCAGTTATGAATAGATTAAAAATATAAGAACTTTTAGGTGATATAACATTAATTTCTACCTGTTTTGTTTTCCTCTTTATTTGTCTCCTGTTTTTGTACATAAAATATATTTGTACTGGTTTATCTGAATGGAAAATTACCTGCAATGCATGCAATACAGTTCCCAATCTGCATGAATAAACAATTAAAAGATTATTGGAAACAAGAACAAAAGACAAAAAAAAAAAAAAAAAAAAGGTTTTAGAGGACTTTTTAGAGGATCAGATCATTTGTGTATCCTGATATAAGACTGGTTATATAAGCCTTTGTTGCTCAGATTTCAGGCACCTTCTGTTATATTTTCACTGTTCTTATTTTTTGCCTCTTTTTCTATTTTCTTTTGGTGGGATTTGAATGTACTGACTGCAACAAAAAAAAAAAAATGTCCTACAAAAAGAAATCTACAGTGTGAGTTTATTGGGAATTATGAGCTACTTTGGCTCCAAGTTTGGTTTGACTTTGGATTTTGGCTCAGTTTGTTTCTGAGTCTGTGTTCCTTAGGGCTGAAAATACCTTAGGTTTGTGTTGTTTTTGGCTGTTCCAGTTATTCAAGGTCACTTCAAGATCCCTCACAAAGTCATGAAAAAGGGCAAGCGAGCCAAGGATTTTACCAAAATACGTTAAGAAAGTGGCTTATGAGTCTTTCTTGAGCATTAACAGGAGCTGAGTAAAATCATGTCAGTCTCTAAAGGTTTGTAAATCATTTTATGTTAGTTGGTTAGGGTCCCTCTCTGTTACCTTCTGATATGTTATAAATTATAGCTCACTGGGTGATAAAAGCTGTAGCTGCTTTCTTTCTTTGTCCGTCAGGGTTGCAGTATCTAATTAAGAATTTGATGACATGTGAGTTGAGCTAATTTTTACTTGTGCTCATGTTTTAACATTTACCAGACTGTTCTAGCAATCTTTATGATGTAGACATAGACTGGGTTTCTATGAAGAATCTTTAGGCCAAGGATCCTAAATCCTGGTCATCTATGGCTGGTGTCTGCAGGTTTTAGAAGTTTCCCTGCTGTCACACATTTGATTCAGACTCGTCCTTATGCAGTTTGACGTCAAGCCTCCTTGTCTCCTCACACTATGTGTTGCTTCCCTTTTGAATGTACACAATGCATTCAATATTACAGCAACCCTTTTGTGGTGCGTTGATGTGCCTGGAAGCAGGTGCTGAAGTATCTTGTGTATAAAATGATAAAAAACAAAACAAAAAAAAAAAAAAATGATGAGCCAATTTGTGGCGCTATTGATTAATTTTCAAGCTCAGACTGGAGAGTGGAGGACCGGTCATTTTCAGAAATTGGACTGCCGCCTTTCTTGCTATTGATCTATTTATAGAAAACATGAAATAGTCCTCAGACTTTGTGTGACTCCTCCCTGTTGATGGCAATCAAACCACCACAGGGAAAAACAGATGCCTAAAATTGATCTTCTTGAATTTCTGTTATGTTGTCAAATCTGATTAATCGTACAAATAGGACGTTTTACATCAGCAAGAAAAAAAGAAGTTCAGTCAAAGTCCTCTTGTCGAAATTTTTTCCATGCTGTGGTTTTCTGTAAATTGGTAAACAGCCACTGAAGCTTTTAATCAGCCCAACATTTCCCTCTATTGTGCTGATGATAATGATGCCTCAATGTGCAATTTCTCTGAGTCTCACTGTTTTATTCTTACCCACTTTCTCCAAAAATCAGACCACCTGAAAGCCCTCTGCACATCTCTGGTAGCTTGTACGCCATTCAGAAAGCCAGACATGCATATAATCTGTCACCTAAAACAAAGACTTCTATTACAAAGCATTGCAGTCTGATGGGGGATAATTAGTCTGCCAACCCACTTTTAATTACACTTCATCACATAAGACCAGAAATCTTCATCTCTGCTTTAATTTAGTTCTTTTTCTAAACTATTTGTTGGCTATTTAATACCAATCTTTTCTAAAGTCCAGGCTCGGTACAACTGAGAGTCTCATGCTGTGTTATTTCATAAAGCGTTTGATGGTGTATTCTGACCCACATTTGGCCACCTATTGTCAAGACGACCCACTGATCTTTTTAAATGTGTTTCTTTGTGAAGGTTAAATATGCCATTCTGTGAAAGTGCTTTTTTCTTTCTGTGTCTCTCCTCAATTTTTTGTCTTAACTTTTATGTTAGCTTATTCCTCTGCTTTATAAATACTTAAATAGTGACTCATCATAGTGATATAAAGCACAAACCCCTCTCTTTTGAATGATATTCCAGTTTAATAGACGAGGCGATGGGAAGCTAAAGGTTTTCTGAATGTGACCAAATGGGGACTCAAACATGAGGTGACGCCCTGCAGTTTGCTTCCTTTCATCAAATATTCCAAACCCATAACAGAGCATCCTTCAAAAATCAGCGTCTTTGCAGGCACTTGCAGGGGAGCCTCTCCTACCCAGAGCTCATTCACTGCAGAAAGGTTTATTGATTTCCATTTTTGTACTTGTGTATATATATATATATATATATATATATATATATATATATATATATATATTTAAAAAAAAAACAAGCTCAAGGATGCACACAGATCTTTAATGTTTTTAATCAAGAAACCTGCATGTAAACTTTTTTTTCCAAATATATTGACAAAACAAGAAGTGACTCATTGGCAATTAAGATTCCCTTCAAAGTGAGAGATCTGTGAGAGTTCCTGGTTTTAAATAGTAAATGGCATATTAAAATGTTTTATTAAAAAAATCCTTTCGCATCTTCAAAAAAAGCAGGAAGCAAAATTTCTTTTTCCTGCAGAAAAACCTTCAGCTCATGAATCTGCACTCAGAGAAGATTTGTGCTATAATCTGTGCAACCCATTGAGCTTTGTGCCGATTTTTTAGGCCTCTGTTCTTAAATTGCATACCCATAATAAAATGAATATATCTCTGCAACAACAAGGTTTACCTAAATACTTTTAGTAAAGGGAACACGTGTGAGATTTGTTAAGATCTTACTGGTGAAGAATAACTGACAATGGCACATAGTCCAAATTTAAAAAGTTTCATTTGAGCTGTAAACTATCAGATAAAATAACAATATGTGATTATTATCTTTGCAAAGGTCAACTCTAATAAAGTGAAGCAAAACTAAATTAAGGAGGTTTTAGTACAGACAGTTCAGGCCAAGTCCACAAAATAACCATTCCATCACAGTTTTGCATCATTTGTTTCTTAAAGTCTAAAAATTGGGGGAGTTCTGATTTTCAAAAGGCAAAGATGAAAATATTTACCATATTCATGATCTTATACTTTGCTAAATCGAAATTACAGTGACTAAGACATAATTGTTTTGGTTTATTCAGAAACTAAAGTATTGGATTATTTTAAGTTTTGACCCATGGATGACTTCACATGAAAAGTTAGATGATGAAAGTTATTACAAATCAGCTTGAAGGGAAAAGTGGCCTCTAGTGAATTTCTGTTCAGTTTTATTGTACAAACCATGCAACACTACAAAAAACAGCAGACCCACATCTCCATCAGTTCCACTTATTGTGCCTTATTAAGAGAATTATTTCTGTGCATTTTATGTGTGACTGGCTCTTTAAAGGAAACATGAATCCTCGTATCACGTTTTCTGTCTTGTGCTGTTTATCCATGTAGATTATTTTCTTTAATTACCAGAATTTGACACATATCTGTCATACAGATGTCCTCATTCCTGTAAATATGTATGTATAAATAGCTACAGCCACTTTATTAGGTCCCCCTGTTCAAAAACTTATTAACACAAATATCTAATCAGCCAATCACGTGGCATCTAGTCATGTGGATATGGACAAGAGGACTGGCTGAAGTTCAACCATCTCTAGGGTTTACAGAGAATGGTCTGGAGAAGAGAAAACATCCAGTGAGCAGCAGTTGTCTGGACCAGAATGTCTTGTTGATGTCAGAGGTCGGAGGAGAATGGGCAGAGTGGTTGGAGATGATAGAAAAGTAACAGGAAGTCAAATCAGCACTGGTTCCAACCAAAGTCTGCAGAACAGCATCTCTGAACACACAACACATCCAATCTTGAAGCAGATGGGTTACAGCAGCAGAAGACACACCGGGTTCCTCCTGTCAGCTAAGAACAGGAAACTGAAGCTACAATTCACACACACTCACCAACACTGGACAATAGAAGATGGAGAAACGTTGCTGGTCTGATGAGTCTCCATTTCATGATTTGGAACGGGAGATTCTCATCATGGATGTGTAGCCGACAAATGCGCAGCAATTGTGTGGTGCTGTCATGTCATGTTTGGCCATCCAGATTGGGAACAGCTGTTCTAGATACTTCCCATTGCCAGTTCCCTGCCAGCCAACCACTCTTATTCTGGTTGTACAGACCAGTTTACCCATAAAGTGCCAGATACCCCATACTGGAAAAAACACACCCTGCAGTACCTCTGTCCTGATAAATAAAGAATTGATCCACTGTTTAAGGTAGAAAAAACAGCATTCCTCTTTCTAAACATGAGGTTCAACTGTTGGATGGAAACTTCTCTTTGGCAACCTAGCTCAGACTTTCCCAGGCGACTGAGCAGTGTGACCCCTCTGGAACTGATTGGTTACTGGGCGCTAAATGAAGTGACTACTTCATTTGAGTTCTCTACAGATGGCTCTTTTCCAGTAGCAAAGATGCTCAGAGGCTGATGGCGTTTACTGGTATTTTTGGAAACCCAGAAACATCATTGATTTCCACCTACTCAGGATGTGGGTGCAGGTGTAGTCACAGCAACAGCACCCACGACTTCGACCTCGACCCTCGCTTCATCCATTTGTTGTAGCCTAAATAAGTATGCTTAAGTAAAATAGGTTTTTCATGTCCTCTTTTTTTCAATCTCTCTCTCTTGTTTTCTGACAACTGGAGCAAATGGAGGTCTGGAGTAATAAATCACACTTGTTGTGCATTTTCTGCATTTGGGTCTTTTTAAGAAGTCCCACAAAGACCGGAGGGAGACCGCCACATCAGTGTAAGATGTTGTTGGACATTGCAGGAGCGTTGAGATTTCCCTTAACTGGAACACAGCAGCTGCTGCTCTGGTTTAGGTTTCATCACTAATGAGCATCTCATTATTGGCTGTACTTAAATAATACTTTTCTAAATTTGACAATTATTTATGCTTGTAAGGGTCAATGTTTTGTCAAATGAATTATTTTCTGCTTCCAATGTTAGTCAATCTGTCAGGATATTTCCATCAATTTTATTCGTAAGGACTTGCAGCCACCAGCAGAGGGACTCGGTCGATTAAAACATCTACAAGTCAGCACTTAGTCTAATTTGCTGTTGCAATCAGTGTTTGTCAGCCTTGCTCTGTTGTCACATCCTTGTTGATTGCTTTCAGCTTGTGAATCATGTTCCTCTTTGTGTTTACTTAATTTTCTCATGACTTTCTAAACCTTCTGAGTGCTGCTCCTGCAGTTTGGCGTCATATGATTTGTGTTTTTTGCAATTCTGCTGTCTCACATGGCTTTTAAAGTTCCCATTTATACACTAATAAATGAAAGTCACTGACACTCTTTTATGAATCATTTAACTTTGTGTTTTCATTTATTTATTTATTTTTAAATGTTTTTCTTCTTTTTTTCCTTTTGGTCTTTGAATTACTTTTCCTGCTGTGAACTGTAACAGCTTTTTGCTTTTTTTTTTTCTTATAGTTTGTCCCTTTAAAAAATAATGTATCATAGCTTACACAGAGACTGGGTCCCTGTCAACAAAGAAGTGAAAATGTGATCAGCAGTTTTTATGCAAACAATTTTATTGTTGAGTTGTTGTGAATAAACCAGTTCAAAATGTTACCGAACCTAAAAATAGTTGAAGGAGCAAGAATAATGATATTCGGGAAGAGAAACAGCCTACAAAACAGTTAATCTGAGTAATAAAGTTAAATTTAACCATTTTTATTGCAGTCGTGTTCTAAAACACAAATAAGCACATTCACACCTCCACACCATCCCATGGGAAGGTGGTGCATTGCCAGATTTTACAGCCCTGTTCTGTTGAAGGAGTGTGAATGTGTGTTTGTATTTAGCATAAAAGGCAATGATTTGAAATGACTGTTTCGTTTCAATAAACTTAGCATGAAATGTTGGAAAGCCTGATTAGTATGAGGTATAACAGATCATGCTTCTGAATGACCACCGCAGCTAAACATATGGGCAGCATGGCTCAGTGGGTAGAGTGGTCGTCCTGCAGCCCAAGGGTTGCCGGTTCGATCCTGGCCCAGTGAGCTCATGTCAAGGTGTCCCTGAGCAAGACACTGAACCCCTAATTGCTCCTGATGGGTCATGGTTGAACGCCTTCCATGGCAGATTCCGCCATCAGTGTGTGAATGTGTGTGTGAATGGGTGAATGTGATGTACATGTAAAGCGCTTTGGATAAAAGCGCTATATAAGTACAGACCATTTACATGTGAGTTGTGCCCTCAAATTATTGGTATTCACTCTTGTTTTGAGCCTCTGGTGCTGGCAGGTGTGTGTCAGCTCAAATTAATGATATGAATGAGATTCTGGAGCCAATGGTGATCCCTTATGTCCAGAATCTGGGACCCAACCCCATCCTCCAGGACAATAGCGTTCTCTCCCAAAGAGACAGGATCAGCACAGAGTGTCTCTAGAATTTGGGTGTGCAGAGGTTAGAATGACCTGCTGTGAGTCCAGACCCCAACCCAATGTTAAGCCTTTTTAGCTGCATTGCTCATTCCACAGATTCATAAAACTTACAAGTCATACCTTATTGTTAAGGTGACTTATCAGGCTTTTCAACTATGTATATTATAACAATAATCAGTATTATTAAGGGGATAAACAAGATATTAGTACTGTAATTGGTTGGTGTGTGCATACCCTCTGCCCAATGACTGCAGCCCTAAAACCAGCATAATACAAGGAAACAAGGAGAGAACAAGCAGATAAAGGTCTCTCTGTAGAGGAATAAACCCCAACTGTTGTCTGAAAATGGGGCTCTTGAGCAGAATTTGCAAGTAACATTTGCAGGTTTATCTTTTTCTCAGACAAAATGTAGGTCAGAGGATTCCTCAGAGGGTCTCGGCTGAAGTCCTCATGAGCACAGATGGATAAGAACAGAGTGGTAGTTGCTACACCTGAACAGACAGGTAAGATTTGTTTCATGATCACTGGAGAAAAACGGACAGGTGTGAGTCAACATGTCAGTAACTGATGCAATGTGATAACTGAGTTATTTGCAGTTATTTATGGCAAATTCATAAATGGAAATTCTCTTAGATCATCATTTGCTTTCACATCTTTCCTTTTCATTCATATTGTTCCCATTTTTTTATTAAAAGAAAAATCCTTATTCAGTGAATTTACCTTGCATCACCTTCACACATCAGTTGCTCCATCAGACTTCAAACCAGCTGCTGAAATAATTGCCACGAAGCTGTCAAATATCCAATTATCTTCGGGATATGTCTTGTAGGCACATGCTAAAATTTGTTAGAAAGAAAGAGGCATCTGTGTCTCTGATCTTTTAAATAACTCAGCGATTCCAGTTACTTCACACAGAGCAAGCACAGTCTTTAGATGGCGTCTGTTTTGTAGGACGAGGCAGCCACTAGCTGTTCATTCATCAGCATTACAAGAGCAAGAACAAAACCAATCTATAAAATAAAAACCATCACATTGACATGGTAAATGATGATGTTAACAGCTCACATAAAAATACATGGACTGCCATCGCAATACAAATGATTGATCATTTTATGTTCAAAAGGGAGTTGGAGGAAGCTAATGCTTATTTAATCCTACTTCATTTAATAAACCATTACCTTCCACTCATTTACAGCATTACATAATACTTCTGTTTCTGCCATGTGTATTTCATGTGTATACAAACACAACAAATGGAACAATACCACCACAAATTCTGGGGGCAGTGTTGAGCAGTTTAGTTCATATGTAACGAGTAAAAGAAACAAAGAAGAAGAAGCCAAGAATATGCATTATGTACATAAATTGTCTAACAACCATGCCAGCATAAAGAATCTTTAGGAATAGGTAAAGTCTGAAATGGACCTATTTACATAGGTAAAGTGAGCATAAATAAGCCTTAGACACCCAAATGTAATTATATGCATGAGAAAATAATGCTCCAGAAAACAGTAGACCTACTTGGTATGTCAAAAGTGAAGTGCCACTTTCCATGTACAATTTGTTGTGTTATGGTACTGGAGCAGAGCTGTATAGCTTTGAAGTTTGTAATCAATCTAAGGTCAGCATCTTGAAAGGGTGAAAATAATTTTAAAAACATCAAGGAATTCTTCCGTTTTATCTGTCACATGCCCTGGGTGAATTGTTCCTCTTTCAGTATTTTCTAAGTTTTATATTTTCTGTGCTAAGTTTAAAATATAGCTAACCAGCTCATAAAAGAGCCTGAATAGACACTCCATAAAAGAGCCCACCATTTGTCCAAAGAATGCCCTTCATACCAAAGTGATCAAAGCAATGGTTGACACTAGTGCAACATTTTCAGGTCTAATGGATCAGGCTGACAGATAAAATTAATGCATGATGCACTCCAGCACAGGAACCATGAAATAGTTATTATATGTTTTTAGATTAAATTATTTCTTCTTTTAATTAATAAATATAAATAACATATTTTACTATTTATGCACTTGTTTTGAATTTAACACAATTAACAAAACTGATATAAATTTTCATTGAGTTGTGGCACATTTCCCCCTCCATAGATCATTGACTAACACTGTGCATTTAATGCAAATTAACATTCAGGTCATGATGATGAGTTAAAAAAAAATAGAACTGTTGTCTCTTAAATGATCAAATTAAAAACTGCCAGTGCACTATGTATGCTAATGAACATTTAATTTAAATTCAGTTTAAAATGAGTATGTAAGGAAATCATTTCATAAAATGATTGAGTGTCCAGGCTGGGAAAATCAGATTTTTTGATGATTAAGTTAATTGAAATGTAAAAATAAATAAATACATGTTTCTAAATTAATAGGATTTGATTCAGCCTCTCCATCTAAATCAGGGGTGCCTTGCTCCGGTCCTCAAGGGCCACAATCCTGCAGGTTTTTGATGTGTCCCTGCTCCAAAACCACCTGACTCAAATTGATGAGTCATTCTGCAAAACTTAAAAGGCTGTTGGATCAATTTCATTTGAGTCAAGTGTGGTGAAGCAGGAAACATTGGAAAATCTGCAGGACCGACTTTGGGGCCCCTGTGATCTACATGGTGAAGCCTGAAGGAGCTGAATTATGTAAAAGTGATGGGAAGGTCATATTTGTGCTTGTGATAATGGAAGCATTATCACATTAAATAATCAAATATGTTTTGTGACATTAATCCTTTCAAAGTCGGGGAAGTTGTTTCATGTTGCTTCATGTGCAGAATGGTAAGAAAAGTGAAGAAAAGGTCAGCTGACAGGTCCCTCGTGCTAAAAACCGTTAGTGACGTCATACCTGAGCAGCTTGACTGGCAGTAGGCACGTGATAGTGACTGGACTCCAGTCAGCTGATAAAAGTCGGCTGTTTGTGAACAACAAGCTCAATTGCTCTGTCATTGTGGGTTCGTGGTTCTAGTTCTGAGGCTGTCACAATGAGGAGCCTGTTTCTTTGTGTGCTAGCGGCGTTAGCTCTGACT
The DNA here is from genome assembly GCF_017639745.1 of Melanotaenia boesemani. Taxonomy (NCBI): domain Eukaryota; kingdom Metazoa; phylum Chordata; class Actinopteri; order Atheriniformes; family Melanotaeniidae; genus Melanotaenia; species Melanotaenia boesemani. Next base: position 5,072,762 of record NC_055682.1, on the reverse strand, counting down.
AATGAGGCCCTGGTTCGGTAAGTAATAGTCCTTTTATTTATTTATTTGCTTAGTTTGTGTTGAGACGGCTGAACTTGCTGCTAGCTGCGTTAGCATCAAACTTACACAATGTTAACTCTGTTAACTCCTGAACGGTCACACTGCTGGTCCCAAAACTTTATGTTAAAAAAGGTATTAGCTTGCTAACATTCGTTTAGCTAAAATTAGCCAGTTAGCTTGAATCTTCAGTTGTGAGCATGTGATCTGCTGTTTGTCTAAACAAGCCCAGTTAATCTTATGACATGTAGCTGAACCTGTTAGCCGACAGTACTTTCTCACAAGCGGTTTGCTAACATAGAGGTTAAGGGCGTAAGAGAAGAAAAACATAAGAGCCATTACAACTCTCACATTTTGGTCAAAATGGTTGGACAGCCGACCTAAAGAAGCAGGACGGTTATATTTATTTAAGCTTTAGTAGTACACCTGTGCATTCTCAGGGTGATAGCGACACCCTTGACATGCTAATGATCGCCTACGTTACAGCTGAATTCACAAGTTTTTGTTCCTAAATAGCTATCATAACATACTGTAGAGGATCAAGTTTAATTCTTCAATATTTGATATTTGTGAGGAACAATACGCAATACAGATGTACCAGATATAGCCAAAGTATTATATTGATTTGCTCTCTCTATCAGCAAACCTACCTGCACATGACTAAAATAAAATTTTATAACAGGAAATTACTCCTAAATTTTACATACAAAACAGCTGCACACATTAACACAAAATGGTAAGCTAATAATCAACTATCTCCACACCAGTGCCACTTTTCAACATGGTTTGCATTTTTTGTATTCTAAAAGGTAATTATTTGTCTTACTGTAATTCTACCAACACAGAGGTTGCATTCTGTTAAGTGACTTTGGTAAATGAACTTAAGGATCCTATTTTCATGCACACTGCAGGACCAATCTATAAAATCATGTCTACATAGATATAGTCTTGAAATAAACAGATAAAGCAGAACTACAAAAAAAACAAAAGTAAAGTGTGAAACCTTTATTCAGCAAAACTATTGATACTGATTTTTACTCATTTAAGGAACAGATGACTGGATGTTTTTGGACTTAAACATTTGTTTAAATAATTGGTCAGATTTTTGGAGCAGATCGTTACTACTAATTGTGCATTTTATTTAACCGCACGCAGAGTTGACCTATGCATGAAATGCAGTTTAAAATGTAAACAGAGGTGGAGTATCAGTGATTGTGTTGTTTATGTTGTCCTTGACGGTTCTATCATATTTCTCTTCGTAAAGTTGGATCAACACTTGTTGATGAAAATCCACTTTTTATTTATTTATTTTTTGTCAGTGTTACTAACAGGATGTGACTGTGAGGCAACCCACTTGCACAACACAGTAATGTTCAAAGGGAAATGCACATTTATTTATGGGGATAGCTAAGCTTGACTGATGTGTTGCATAGATGTATACCCCCCACCTGGCCTGTATTGACTAAGTCTGTGTTAGAGACCTAAATTTCTTTAGGAGCTAAGTGAGGTGTGTTTTCCTTCTCCTGGCTCCTTTTGGTCTCTTTATTTGTTTATTTTGGTAATGTTTGTTTTGTTTGCATTTCTAATTTTGTAACAGTGATAAAATGTGATGATGGGAAGTGGTAGGTGTGTCAGCTATCTGGAAAACTGCAGTGTTGGTGTTTACAAATGATTGCCTGATCAAGCTGAAGGGCTTGATGTGGTCAGATGTTAGAATTAGTTTTCTTTTCCATTTCAATGTGTAGTGTGGATTTTTAAATGTCCAAGTTGTGCCCTGCTTTCTAGGGAAAAACCAGCTTTAAAAACTTAACTTCCCAAATGAAATGTTTCCATTTCCATGACAAATTTGGGTGGTGCAAGCTACAAATGTCTAAATCTTTGTTTCTTCCCGTTTAGCATTCCCTTAAAGAAATTCCGTTCCATCAGACGCGAGCTGACTGATTCGGGGAAAAAAGCCGAGCAGCTTCTGGCTAGCACACACTCCCTTAAGTATAACTTTGGCTTCCCCTCCAGCAATGGACCCACTCCAGAAACCCTGAAGAACTACCTTGATGTAAGTCTCACACTCCAACTCACTGACCTGGGAATCCTTTGGCCTTGAATTTCTCTTGTGTGCTCTTCAGGAGCTGAGAGAGGGCCACGACCAGGGTCCTGTTTTGTGTTGTGGATGCCTCAGCCTTTTTCTGTAAATCCTCCATGCAGAACGGAGAATTAGAGTTGCTGTCCAAACAGTAAATCCTCTACAAACATACAGAATGTTTCAGAAAGGCTGATACAATGTGATTAAACTGTCACGGATCAGTCGCTGCTCTTTAAACCTCTTGATCCTCATCAGCTGACTGCTTTCAGAGTTACTGGACAAACTAGGTAATCAATGTTGTTTTTGTTTTGTTTTGTTTGTTTTCCTCTTTACTGATCTTTTCAGCCTCCCTACCTGTTGAAAGTAGAAGAGGAAAAGATGTAATCTTAAAATGTGGCAAATGTGGCTCTTTTTGTTTAAATTTTACAAGCTTGGAGCTATGTTGACACATTTCCCAAGTTTCTTACTAAACATTAGTATGCTGGCTGTAATAATGACATAAAGAAAGTCAAAAAGGAAGCGCTACCAGAGATATGATTTTTAAATTAGAAGCTCTCCACTAGAGCTGACAACCTTTTTCAAGCCTTAAAATTTCCCATTCAGGCACATAATGTGTTTTTTATTTTATTTTACTTTCCACTCCCCCTTCAAGAATCAGTGTCCCTCAGTTATTTAAGTTGTTTAATTGTGGCTACAAATGGGTCACATGATGAAACCTGTCTTGGTCTGGCGGTCCCATACAAAGACACTTTTAACACTTTTATTAAATAATTCATATATCCTACAGTTAATCATCAAAAATGGGCTGAATATTTTGAACAACCCTGAATATCTAAATACATTTTTACAACAAGACTACAGCTAGATGTTTGACCATAACTTGAACCTGTAGCATGATTTTTCAGGTTTGGGGCTGGATTAGATATAGTTGGGCATATTTAATAAACAGAAAACTAGATGTACATATTCAAAAGAGTCCTCATGTATGATTTAAGGAAATTAGCACTGTAGCATTAACCGTGCAAAACCATCACACATGCATGATTAAACCCATCTGTGTATGTTTTAACTTTGACTATACATTAAATCCTTTTCTCTGTTTTGATGCAATTAATTTTCTCAGACCAAATACCTTTATGGTGAGAATACTTTCATTTCATGTTTAGTATTGACTGAAGCTCAACTTTTCTCACTACTCTCTCAAAATGAGGAATCAAAGCTAAATCGTTCAGACAATAAATCACTCAACTTCTTCATTCAGCTTGAACTGTGGCCTGAATGATTTGACAAACTGTATATTTAGCAATGAGCTGAGCAGCTTTCAGTCACATGAGAGGAAGTCCTGAATTTGTGGAGTAATGGTTCCCTTTTTAACAAAAGCAGCTGATTTATTGACATGACTTGGTAACTATTTGACCTGCGTCCTCCTAACATTTGCTGACCGCAGCTGTTCGGATAGACCAGGCACTTTCTAAACCTGCTTTGTTCAGGGAAGCCTTGCTGTTGCTGTTAAGTCATTTAACCTGCCCTGTTTCTTTTGGGATTATCTTAATCTTTCCCTGAACACAGATTGTTTGTTTTCTTGGCTGAATTGATTTCTTTCCTGTCTGACCAGGCTCAGTATTACGGTGAGATTAGTTTGGGCACTCCTCCTCAGCCTTTCACTGTGGTGTTTGACACGGGTTCGTCCAACCTGTGGGTGCCCTCCGTTCACTGCTCCCTGCTGGACATCGCATGCTGTAAGTCCTGTCAGCCTTAACAAACACCGCTGCGATGCTTCTGCTGGGTCTGACTCACCAAACTGTTCTTGTTTTCAGTGCTTCACCACAAATATAACTCTGCTAAATCCAGCACATACGTCAAGAACGGCACCTCCTTCGCCATCCAGTATGGATCTGGCAGTTTGTCGGGATATCTCAGTGAGGATTCATGCTCTGTAAGTTTTCAGAAGAAGACATACTTTTTTAATCCTAGACTGGGAAATTTCAGAATTTCTGTTACATCGGTGTTAAACAGTGAACTGTTGTCATGTGAAACTGTTTGACTTTGTGTTTCCTGTCTTCCCAGATTGGGGACATTTTAGTGGAGAAACAGCTTTTCGGTGAGGCCATCAAGCAGCCCGGCGTGGTCTTCATTGCAGCAAAGTTCGATGGGATCCTTGGCATGGCCTACCCTCGCATCTCTGTGGACGGTGTGGTCCCAGTGTTTGACAACATCATGAACCAGAAAAAGGTGGAGAAGAACGTCTTCTCCTTCTACCTGAACCGGTGAGACGGACCTCAGTCACAATATTGATGCATCTGTTGTGGTTTGGTTATAGAGATTCCTGCCATCCATTCTGACTTTTATTTTCCTGTGTTTTTTTTGTTTTTTTTATTACTAATAAACATTTTATTTAGTTCTTAGCTAAAGCTAGAACCAGAAAGCACACATACCTGCAAAGGGACCTGTTGATCCTGAGCAGAAGTCGTGTTTTTACAGCATTTTTTACTCTGGTATCAACCAGCAGAAGATAAAAGTCTGCAGGTGGAACTTTTGGTTTTATAAACCTGAACTAAAAGCTGAATGAAGAACTGCTGCCTTGTGGTCAGTCTTTTGAAAAGGAGGGATACAAACTGGTGGCGTGTGTGTCTGTGTTTATATTTTCTTTCCCTTATTTTATTTGGCTGGATGTCGTTGACAGTTTTAAGACAACAGCTGGGTCAACCTCCATAACACCTCAGTAACCTTCAGTCAGCTCTCGTAGTTTCCATCTCTACAACTCCCCAGGTAGTTGCTCTTGAATGTCACCTGGACTTGGACAGACTTTAGTAAAAGAGCATTTCCCTACCCTGATTGTGGAATAATCTCCAAAAAACACTGGTGTCCATGAATGGGTTTTAGTATTTGGTGTCAGTAAAAATTCAGTGCCATATGAATGTCATTTTCTTCAGAGGACACTGCACGGATAGCTTATTGTTTTGTATTGCATATGTATTTTTATATGTTCGGCAGCTAAGTTCCTGGTCTTTCTTGTAAAAGAGATTTCTGATCTCAGTGGGACTTCCTGGATAATTAAAGTTTTTTTCCTGACTCATCAGGAATCCAGACACCGAACCTGGCGGTGAGCTGCTGCTGGGAGGAACCGACCCTAAATACTACAGCGGTGACTTCAGCTATGTCAACGTCACCCGCCTGGCCTACTGGCAGATCCACATGGACGGGTGAGCGCAAACATTACCGTACAAAACACAAGCGAATGAAACTGCTCATTATAAATGTCCCAATTGGGGGGTTCAATGTCAAAAGAAACTCATGTCCAAGTTTTTCTTTACAGCTAGAAAATGATTAACAAAAATTTAAACACAAGAAAATAATTTTTTTTACTGAGCCGTTTCTTTCATTACCTAGTAAAACAAAATGTAAGCAAAAAGCTGGATGCAATCTTTAAGATCTGAGAATGACATGAAGATTCAGTCTGAATGTTCAAATTTCATTTTAAGTTGGGAACCAAGATATCTGGAATATTTCAGCCCTTAAAACTTGAGGGCAAAAAAATGAATAAGTCATCAAACGAAAGGAAGAAGGTGAAGCTCCATAAATTATGTTCAGTGAGGCGTTTGAAGGTGAAACTTGCTACTGAGGAATAAAATTTAAACAACCTGAGAACTGCGGGGGAAACTAGAGGGGAAAGATGTTAATTAGAGGTTAATTACAAACCTTCCTTTAAGTACATGCTGAGATTTCACTTGAAATAGAATATTTGAACTTATTGGATAAAACATTTAACAAATTCCTGAAGAAAAAAGTGGTAATCATCTTAAACATCTTACGGCTAAAGAAACAGTAAAAGGTAAGAACCGTAGCCAAACAGCTGAACATCTAACAGGATGTTTCTGTTTTAAATCTTTGCTCCATAAAGCTGGAATCAGTCTGATCCAGAGGGACTCAACCCTCAGGAATGAAAGGATTTGCAGCTTTAATGTATTTCCTCACAGGACACATTCACTGATCTCGTGTGTGTGGTTGTAATGTCTGTGGCAGGATGGCCGTCGGCAGCCAGCTGACTCTGTGTAAGGGCGGCTGTGAGGCCATCGTGGACACCGGGACGTCTCTGATCACCGGGCCGTCGGCCGAGGTGAAGGCCCTGCAGAAGGCCATCGGAGCCCTTCCTCTCATCCAGGGAGAGGTGAGAGAAACCCAACAAGGAAATAAAATGTACATTAACATGTCTGGTTCTTAAACAGCTCCCTAAAAATGAGTTTGCACCGTTGGCAAACCTGCATGAGTTTAACATGACAAAGAAGCAAAAATCTAGTTTTTAGTTTTTGTTTTTGCAGAAGAAAAATCTGGTTATTTTTCACTATGTATCCTTTAGAGATTCTAGCATTTGGTGCTGGAGGGAGCGGTTAAATGTGAGATTATATGGGTTTTTTCTTTATTAATTACATTTAATATTTAGAAACTGTAGGACATCAGCTTGAACTCGAGTGCATTTTCAGATTTAGACCTATCAGGTAATTACTCAACATCAGCAGATTGATACACTCAAATTTCAGCTGTATAGCCAGCCTGGCTAGTTGTGGTTTGTTTTTTAATGTTGCTTTAAATATTCAATATTTGTTTTGAAACATGAATGCTGTTTGTGTTTCAGTACATGGTGAGCTGTGATAAGATCCCTTCGCTGCCCGTCATCACCTTCAACGTGGGCGGACAGAGCTACAGTCTGACCGGAGAGCAGTACGTCCTCAAGGTGAGACTGCATGCAGAGCCTGTTGTTGTCCAGCAGGGGCAGCAGTTTAACGTTTGGAGTAACTACAACTCACTGTGTGGCGTCATTGAAACCAAACAGGGCAGCTTTTGTTTTAGCTGGCGAAGCTGAGAGAAGAGATTAGTTTGTTTTCCTTGTTTATGTTCACACATACTGACGGATTCTCAGACTTTATTCACAGGAAAATAATTTTAACACCTTGTTTTTCTTTTTTGTGTCTGATTTTTCTAGGAGAGTCAAGCTGGAAAAACTATTTGTCTGAGTGGTTTCATGGGCCTGGACATCCCTGCCCCCGCCGGGCCGCTGTGGATTCTGGGAGATGTGTTCATCGGTCAGTACTACACCGTGTTCGACCGTGAAAACGACAGGGTGGGCTTCGCTAAATCCAAGTAAACACTTCCAGCAGATGAGCTACATGCCCAAGTACAAGGCTAGAATCTGAGCTGCACGTTTTCTGTTGCCTTGTGATCAAAACGTTCTTTGCAATAGATTTTGTTTAGAGCCTAAATGCACAGATCTGATGAATTTGTAAAATTTCTGACACAATGTGAAGCAGATTGAGGGGATTTGATTGGCTGTGTGTGACTGTAAAGGATCAGCTGAATGTTTAGGTATCGCTGTGTTTTTTTTTTTTGTTTTTTTTTTTTTTTTTAACTTCGTGTGATTGTTATTTTTCTAAAATCAGGGATTTGTTTTAAAGGAAGTGTTAGTATTTTAGGATGAAGATGGACTTCCACTACTGAGATGTTTTAACTTGATTGGGCTGAGTAAAAACACTTTTAAAACTGTTTACCTGGGTTTGTTTTCTGTTGTGTTTGACTCTTTTCAACACCAGTAAAATGTTTTACATGAGCTTTTTTTTCTTTCTTAGATGTGCAAATCTAAGGGAAAAAAGGAACAAAATTGAAGGTCAATGACAATAAAATTAAAAACATCTAATTGTTTTACAAAAGTATTTTCATTCTTTTAGCTATGTCTACTTGCCGTAGGTCCATGTACATGGCAGCTGTCGTATTTGTGCCACCATTTTTACTCGTGTCTTTGATTGGACAAACAGCTGTGAAGGGAGAGCCCTCTGCAGTACCGGCTTTGGTAGGTGCTAGAGCATCATTTGGGATAAGTAGCAACTTAAAAGGACCATAGAAGATGGCACAGAGGTTTGAAGTAGTTACCTGTAGTGCAGTCATCTCTGCCACTGGATTCACTCACAGATAAGAAGTTTGTCAGGAAGAATTGTGGCCACTGTCCATTCACAGCCCCGCATGACATTTTGAAGTAATTTCTATGCAAATATTTACCACTAGATGTCAGTCATTCTTACACTGTACCTCACACCTCTGCATCCTCACACTCAATTCTGACCAATACTTACCAAGCTGAACTTTTCCTGTTGAATCTCAGACTTTGTTACAGAAGCATGTAAAACTTGTGCAGTAAATATTAAATTACAAACAAACTCAAACTTAAGTTTTTATTCCCTCAGATGCTCTACAGTAACTTTAATGTACAAAATAGGAACTTTAACCCCCCCCTCCCACATAAGTTATTGTAAATAACATCAATAAAACACAGTCCATACATAAAGTCCTTTCAGCTGTTTAGTATTCAGTAGATAAAACTTTGACTTTATGTATTTTTCTAACTACAAAATTCAAACACTTTAGTAAAAACTCAAACAGCAGAATCATGACAACCTCAGAAACCCCTCACCTTACTGGATCAGATCTGATTACTTTGCTGTGTGAAGTCTATGTCCTGGAAATTGTGCCAAACGTTCTTAAAACAAAGGTGAAGGTAAATAAAATACCTGACAAAAGCAGCATAACATCTGTTGCCACTTTTAAATCTCTCTTAATGTTCAGTTCAGATCTGCCCAGCCAATGCAAACTCATGCAAGCCATAAAACTTCAGTTCTTTGTTACTGATCACATACATTTTTTTCTTTATGCCAAAAATTAAAAAAAAATACATTTTGTGAGAGCATTTAACACGTCTTTACGTTCTATTAACTGCTCTGAAATATTACATTACTCTGGCGTGAGTCTGCAGTTACTGCTGGGCTGATTGAATCATCTCATGTTTAGTTTTTCTCTTATAATTATGCAGAATGTGTCATACAACAAACTTGTCACCAACATTTTAATGTCTTTGATTAGATTTATTGCTTCTAAGCAGAGGAGACTTTCCACAACCTGGCAACCCAAACTTTGTTCTGATTGGTTAATTAATACCAAAATGCTGGAAGCTAAAAATTTTCAATGAGATGATTTTGGTTCATTGCTATAACTTTGTGTTTTAATAGTTTTGGTTGCAATTTCCAGACATGAAACACTACACTGGCCACTTTATTAGGTACAAATTGGCTATTTAGATGCTTGTGTTAACAATCACAAGGCAGAGACTCAGTGCATTTAGATATATAGACATGGTCAAGATAAGATAAAACTGAACATCAGAATAAAGAAGAAAGGGGATTAAAGTGACTTTGAACTAAAGTTGGGCCGATACTGATACTAGTATCGGAAATACTTGCCGATCCTGCCAAAAGTAAAGGGTAAGTAAGTATTTCTGTCTAAACACCGTCCGATACCACAGAAACGGAATCATAATTCTTTGTTTCCTGGCCAACACACCCACACACAGACAAAGTTACGCAATCTTGTGTGACCGGTGTTTTGACAAGGACTGCACGTGAGTAACTGTTGTGCTAACATTTGGCTTTTGCAGTATGTCAGCAATTTGGTGTCATTACTCATTAGAAAATCCTGCTAGCAAAACAGCGACATGTAGGGCTGAAGTTTCCAGAGGCGACACGAATGCTGCCTAATTTAACACCAGCAACTTTATAAAGCATCCGGGTTGTCATCATGTGAAAGCATGAAGAGTTTGTTGCCTTAAAGAAAAGGCGCAACAAACCGCAAAAACAACTGGTAAGTGCAGTTACAAAACATGAGGAGTTTGCAGAAGAAAGCCAGAAAGCCATCATAATAACAGAGACTTTATAGAATTTATTGTCCTGGATTAGCAGCGCCTGTCCTTTGTGGAAAACATTCACTCAAATTTCAAGATTCTATTAGAAATTCTTTGAACCGAATTTATTTACTCAATAATTAAAGCTCTGTGGCAGTCATGGTTTTCATGTGTTAATAAAACATTAATTATATAAATAAATATTAAGGCTGTCAAAAAATGTGTTAAGGGCGGTAACAAATTTATGTACATTAGTGTAGAGCAGGGCTATTCAATTCGGTCCTACGAGCGCCGCAATCCAGCAGGTTTTCCGTGTATCCCTGCTTCAACACACCTGACTCAAATTAATTAGTCATTGTTCAGAACTTGATTTGCTGTTAGATCCATTTAATTTGAGTCAGGTGTGTTGAAGCAGGGATACATGGAAAACCTGCTGGATTGCGGCACTCGTAGGACCGAATTGAATAGCCCTGGTGGAGAGGGTTCAACAGCCGCACACCTTCTTTAAAAAAAAAAAAAAGTTCTGTACTAATTTGCCTTCTCCTCCGCTTCTATTCCTCCTCCCTCCGCTGTTGTTCCTTTACATTCTAAAAATAAACAAGCATAAGGCAAACACATTGAAGCAGCAATGCCTGAATTCTGATTACAGCACCTCTGACGGACTTTTCACTTCATGGCACAACACCGGCTGTTGGTGATCAGCTGATTGGATTTTCTGTTGCTAGCACTCTTTCTTGTTGCACTTGTTTATCGTTCAGCTGAGAAGGAAGAAACTAGCGGTTTGTGATTCATCTCATATTTAACTCAAAGTATTATTATTAGATGTGCTAGCAATAACAAAACTTGGTCAGTGTCATGTCAGTCAGATCCATGTCACTGTCACGTGAAGCTGAAGAGTGAAATAGAATTTATCTACCTTTAATAAAATAACACAGGTATCGGATCAGTACACGGTATCAGCAGATACCTAAACCTGGAACTGGTATTGGGCATAACAAAAATGGAATTGGAACATCCCTTATTTGGACGTGACATGGTTGCTGGTCCGAGTATTTCAGAAATGGTTAATCTATTAAGACCCGGCACCCCAAGGCAGAGGCCCCAACCAACACTCAGAGGACCACACCACCCAACGCAGGTCAGCTCCCATGTGTCTATGTCAGAGATTCTGGGGATCCAGGCACAACCAACCAACAGCAGCTTCAGGCTGTTGCTGGTGTAATGGTGTGGGGGAGATTTTATAGGTACACTTTGGACCCCTTAGTACCAACGTGGCCTGGTTTAACCAGCACAGCCTGCCCGAGTATTGTTGCTGACCATGTCCATCCCTTTATGACCACAGTGGAGCATCTTCTGATGCTACCTCCAGCAGGGTAATGCACCAAGTCACAAAGCTCAGATCATCTCCACCTGCTTTCTAGAACATAATGATGAGTTCACTGGACTCCAACGGCCTCCACAGCCACCAGATCTCAGTCCAGTAGAGCAGCTTTGGGATGTGGTGGAACGGGAGATTCTCATCATGGATGCAGCCGACAAACCTGCAGCAACTGTGTGATGCTGTCATGTCAATGTGGAGAAAACCTCTGAAAAATGTTTCCACCACCTTGTTCAGTCTATGACACCAAGAATTAAGGTTTTTCTAAAGGAAAAAGGCTAGCCCGGTACTTGCAAGGTAGACCTAATAAAGTGGCCATTGAGATTCACAACACTGGGTCAAATGTTAGGGCCTGAGTCTAAAACTTGTCAAAAACTTGTTATAAATGTCACACCACACTTTGTTTCTGAAAATACTGGGAGCTTCTAGAAGCTTGGGAGAAGTGGGGAGAAATGTGGAAATAAAACATCTCAGTCATTACATCACATTTTTACAAGTTTAAAACAAAACATTTTACCAGTTCAACAGATCGATTTTCACACATCAGTCTGCAAGTCATGATATTTTGACCTCAGCTGCTATGGTTTTACATTTTTCTAAATTAAACATTAAGAAATAAAAAAACCTAAAAAATAAAATACATGTGAAATATTAACTGCTGATGTGGGGATGATGCTGCAGTTTCAGAAATTACTTCGAGTTTAAAATTAAGTTGAAAAGTAAAGATTTAAAGTAAAAAATAAATTATCTCAGTATTTATGTAAAATTTTCCAGAAGACTTGTACAAAAATGCAATGAAGCCTAATCTTTTTAACAATTACAATAAAATGATTTCAGTCATGTACTAACCAACTTTATTATATTTAAAGAATAGAAACAAATGTAAGATTTGATGCCAGTAACAATAAATTGCGATAGTCATGTTAAACATTGTGTTCCACCAGTTTGCTTTTAATGACTAATACTAATTGTTGCATATTTTCAGAGGATTCTGTATCTATTCTTGCTTAATTCAAGCAGGTTAGGTTTTCATGATAAGTTGCCATGGTTATACCTCCTGGTAAAAACTGAACCAGCTTCAAAATATTGATAATACAGAGATGAACCCAAAATTACCCTGCTAGGACACTAATCCTGCTTTTAACTGGACTGTGGGCAGGTTCTCCAAGGTCCTCCTGAGCCAATGTGTGTGTATGTGAACTTTTATTTATATAGCAAATTTCAAGATAAAAATCACAAAGTGCTTCATAATAAAATAAAACAAACACAAAAAAAAGCCTAAAAATAAAAGTTTAGACAAAAGCAAGTTTAAAAGGTAAGTTTTTAGCTGCTTTTAAAAAGATATCACTGAGTCCACAGATATTGGATCTAGAAGGAAGGAGTTCCAGAGAGTAGGGGCCACTGCTGCAAAAGCTTTGTCCTCTTTGATTTTTATCCGGGTAAGCTTCACTGCTAGCAGTCCCCGATCACATGACCTCTGAGATCTCATTTGGACATGTGACTGCAAAAGTTCAATGATATAATATGGGGTTTGACCATACAGAGTTCTATATGTTAAAGCTGGGGGCTTGAAGGTCACAACCATCCAAAAGTGGTTTCTGGGGTTGGTCTTAATGCACTCTTACACCATTTTCTGCTCTGTAGATATAAAAAAAGCCAAGGTTCTTTACCATCTTTCATTCAAAAATTGTTGATAATTTTTTTTTATTATTTTATTTATTTATGAGTTTTTTGATAGTTTGAATAAAAATCTCTACCCACTCTTGGTTGGAAAGATGGATGCTGCTTTTATACCCAATGCTGGTACCCTCACCAGTCACCAAATAACCTTCTGATTATATAATCTTCTTAAATTATGCAACTAGTATATTCTATTAACATTTCTGTCTTTATTGCCCTCCTGTTTTTGAAACGTGTTGCTGAATCTATTTCTAAATGCATTTATATTTCCCAAAGACAGTGAAGATGGTCAGTAAAGACACTGAAAATCACATCTATTTGGACTTTGTTTTGTTTTCATTACATTTTAGAAAATATCTACACCAATTCAACTGTTCTCCAAAATACTCACAGTAGCAGATAAATAATTTTTAGATCCTTGGATCTGTTCTTGAGGTTTTGCAGCTGTTCAGAGACACTGGAAGAGTCTTCCTGGACTGCTGAGGCCTCTCCTGAAGGATGCAGTATCCACAAAGTGACAATAAAACCAGCAGGATTCTGCTCAGTCTGACCTCTGACCGCTGCTGTCAGCGCTCCTCCTCCTGTTCCCCCTTCCGTTGCTCTGAGTTTATATCGCCAGGGTCCTGTTCCTCACCAGACTCTGTGCTTTTACTCTCCTGCCCAGACTCAGGCTCTCTCAACGGGGCAGCCGGGTCTCTGACAACACCTTCCATCTCCACCTCCAGTTCCTCCTCAGTCTCCTCCTCCACCCGGCCCACAGTGTCTGGAATAATCTCCACCTCAATGTCTGAGGAGTCCTCGCTTTCCTTGAACCACACTGTTTTCTGACCTTCCCTCCTACGCTGTTTTGACAGGATGGACCTCATGCCGTACTCGTCCCCATCTCCTCGACTCCTCCTGGTGGGTCTCAATGAGGGGCTGCCCTTAGGGACGTGGTTGGTGTAGATGCCACAGGTGGAGCAGGGGTGGCCCCGCTTGTCCAGGGGAAGGATCCTGCTCCTGGGCTGAGGGAAGGTGCTGCGTCTGGGGAAGGCGTTGTTCCAGCGTCTGGACCCCCCACGGCTCGCATCGCCCTCGTTCTGGAAGCCATCGTTGGTGTACTGCAGGGAGTCTCTGTGGCCAGTCCGCGGCTGCTCAGTCTGCAGGCAGGGCCCCAGGCACTACAGGCAGGAGAGGTCCCTCATTAATATAGCAGAGAACTAAGCATGGGGGAAACTGAGGCTTTGTGTAATGCTACAGCTATGACCGCAGTTCACAAGGCCGTGTTATGTTCATCAGCACTGTTTTAACACAGAGCTCCTCTGTGGGCTTCAGCTGATAAATATTCATCAAAGCTGCACAGGAGGAGCTCTACACATTAATCAGCTGAGTCTGTCTTTATTGTTACAGTATGCAAGTTTCTGTATGTCCTTCATCACAGAGAAAATATAGTATTAATAAACATTACAACAATTAAAAACATTCCTCCAGAACCATTTATTACCTTTAAATGTAATTTAACATATTTCTGATGGAAACTGACCTCACATATTTTCTCCATGCTGGCGTTTCCCTTCCACAAGCGGGAAATCAAGAAGCCAATTACAATGAGGCAAAGGACCAGTAGAGCTGCCATGATCAGGCCCAGGAGTGCCATGTCACCTGCACGGTAGCCGACACTCGAAGGGGATGGGATGGCAACGGCTGTAGAGGAAGACAGGTAAATTTCTCAAGGTTACACTTAAATAATTACAATCGGCTATGATGTTTAACCTGATCATACTCACGATACAGTATCTATACACAGAACTAATAGATATTATGTCAGCTATTATTTTAATTGTGGGTTTGTAGTTTGAACTTGTTCAGATATAAATTTCCCAAATGTACTGTGTGAGAAAGTGTTTTAATTAAATATACATAAATCTGCAGACCAAGAATTGAAGCAGTTCTAAAGGGAAAAGGGGGTCCAACCTGCTACTAGCAAGGTGGACCTGAAGTGACTGGTGAGTTCACATTCTGCATTATACCTTATGTAATCTCAGGCATAAAGTTATTTCAGAGCTTCTCAAAAATTAAACAATAGCTTTTTATATAAAACATTATCTCGGTCGGTCTCTTCAAGGGTTTATGTGACACTAGTTTTATCCTTTAAAATATTAACTATAAATTTAAAAAAAAATTTACCTTGAGGCCAATGATTGAGTAATTACAGTAGAATAAATCACACCAGTAGGGCAAAAGAATGGAAGATTATTAGGTGAAAATTAAGTGAAATTCTGTAAGAATATTTTTTAACATAACTCAGAAGTGGAGCATGATAAATACACACTAAAATGTGCACATAATATTTAATCCAGTGCTGCAATGTGTGCTTTCTGGGACATCTTTTAATAATGAAAATGCAAGCAGGTAGTATAAATGGTTAAACAGTGATGGTCCTACCAGGTATGACCTGAACAGAGAGCGCTGCAGTTCCAAACTCGCCTGTTGATGGATCCACTGCTCGGAGCTGCAGGCAGTAAAGAGTTTTACAGCTTTACATGATGGCAGGAAGAAACAACAGACATGGACAGACACACTGTATATTAGCTTGACACACAAAAAAAGACAAAAAACTGCATCATCAGTCACCTGAAGCGCGAAGGATTCAGTCTTCACAACTCTCTTCAGGATCACAAAACCATCAGAGGTCACATTGACGTAGCTGCTGTACTGGACCTCGTATTTCATATCTGGGTTCACACCCTGATGCGCACAAAGAGCCATAAAAATGCAGAAAATTTTAAAACAATTTTGAAAATATAAAAGTATTTCATTATCAAATTGTTTCATAAACAGCGAAATTAAAGCCCCAGTTAAGTAGTTGCTTACTGGGCAAAACTTAAATACTGTATTAGACTAAATTGTTTTGTCAATGATCACATTACTGATATTAACATTTTATGTGGAATTAAATAGCTAAAATGAGTTTTTAGCTAAAATCAGCTAAAAACTTGCAGTGGCAGCTGTAGCTCAAGACGTACGGTGGCCATCCTTTACTCTGGTTTGATCGTAACTTCCCCACTATGGCAAAGAAAAGTATTCTTGGGCAACTTAACCTTACATTGTCCTCCAAACATTTCCTAACATGTAAATTGGTTTGGATTAAGCATCTACTGTATGAATTTGATTGAAATGGGAATATAAGCAGTGTTTCACAAAAAGATAGCTCACACTGGCGAAGTCCTCGTCACGGGCTCGGACCCTGAAGGGTCGGTTGGTGCTTCGGTCTCTAAGGATCATGCTCTCTGGAACAGAATTGCTGTAGATGAACCCTTCATATCGCTCTTTCTCAAAGCGAGGAGGGTTCCTGCTCTTCTTCATCACTTCGATGGTGACCTGTGTCACTGCAAACTGGTCTCTGTTGGTCACCTGTGAAGCCTAACAAGTGTGGGGAAAATATGTCACTTACAAATCTGAATTATTTGTTGTTGAATATGTTGCTATAATCAACTTTCCAATTAGAAATCATCATTTTATTTCCTTACCAGAACAGTGAGGGTTATTGGACCAATTATATCAGCAGCTTTGATCATTGTGATGTTCCCTGTTTCCTCATCGATCTGAAATATATTTCCTTCATTTCCTAAAGATGAAAAATAAATAAATAAATAAGCAGCCTTAGAGTTTCTGTAGTTTTTGTATTTTGGTTTGCCTTAAAATAAACCTAAAATACAAAAACTATAAAAGTGCCACTTAGGAAATCAGCACCTTAGCTTTTTACAGCTAGCCAGTCGGATTACTTATAAGCTAAAGCTAGTTTCCTCCTTTTCTTTCTCATAATTAGAAAAATGAAAAAAAAACATGTATAATGTATTTCATCAGGTCACATTAAATAGTAATTTGGTTTGAATATAGTGGGGGAAAATATAATGGTGAAAAATATGGAGAAGCTAGTAGCTAGTAAACAGAGGAGCTAGTAGGATAGCTTTTGAGCTAAAGCTAATTTCATTTTTCTCATATTTTGTAATTTAAAAAATATCAACAAACTTTATAGCTAAAAATAATTTTAAAAGTTTGAGTTTTTTTTTCATTTTTCCATTAAAAAAAATTCAACTCAGCTCACAATGTAGAATGAAAGATCCTTTTACTGATTATTAACCCTTTCTGGACTTTCATTTATTTTTATTGAACTAATTTATTATGTATTTTTTTATTTGTATTTCTTATTTTATTTTTATTTAAAAATGGTTATTAATCATTTAATATTTTATTTTTTATTTAGTCCAACTTTTTCTTTTTCTTTCTTCCAATTTTTTTTTTTTTTTTTTTTTTTTTCTGTATTTAATTTGTTTTTGTATACGTGTAAATATATTCAGGCATTTAGGGGTTAAGAAACACTTATGGTTATTTGGTTAGGAAGACTCCAAACTAGGCTAATCAGCTGAAATCATAAGGAGAACACGGAGTATTTGCATTTTTTCAAACCTCGTAGTATTCTGTAGCTGATCTGCTCACTCCGGTTTCTGTCACCATCTTTTGCAAACACTGGTCCGGGCTCCAACACCAGGGGTCCTTCCTGTGGGTTAAAATCAATCCTAATTTATCTAGCTGTCATTATCATGTAATGGCTTTCACTCTTTCATCAGCTCCTCAGTCCAGATCTGTGAGCAACGTGAAAGGAACATGTTTCCATTTAACACAACATTCATCTGCTCTTTTGTTGCTCTTTAGCTGATGCTGTAACAAAAAAGAAAAACAAATCCTGGAAAATACTTTATACAACCTTCATGGTGTCCTGAAATTAGCCCTGCAGCCCGAGATATGACTAAGTGAAAATGAAACTTTTAATCATACAACCATACAGGTATCATAAATTCAACGTAATAACTTTAAATCAGACACTTGCCTCCTTCTCAGTGAGGTTTACTTTTCCTTTGTAGCCAGTGCCCACACACAGTTTGGCATTTCCTAAGCTTGTCCTCAGACATGGCTGGAACCATGGGGGCCGGTTGTCCACGTCCTTCACATGCACCGTAACGGTGGCCACGGATGTGAAGAACGGTTCATTGGAGGCAGAACCATCAAACGTGTCCTGGAAGAACAGAGACAATTCTTCAGAATCATCAATCACAATGAACCAAAACCCTGCTCGACACAGTTTTAATTATTGTACCTGTACATGTAACACCAGAGAGATCTTCTGTACAACATCATAGTCCAGGATGCTTTTAACAAGTATCCTTGGTGTGTTTATGTTCTCCAGCCGGAAATATTTCTCCTGAGTTGATAGATAGAGAAGACTAATGTCATATTAATTACATCTATACAGCAACTCTTAATGGAAAAAAGATAAGAATTCAAGAGTTAAAAAACATGACCACTACTGACACTAGCTTTGCTTCCATCCAAAAATCACACATGAAAAGTAGCTATAAAACAAGCATCCATCAGTAAACTAGGGAAGTGTCAAAGAGGGGCATTAAAGTCCACAGGTTATAGAGGTAAGTCTATAAGTGGTGCTGTAGTTACAGCAGGACTAGGGTTTTAATTAGACTACTTTTTATGTCTTAGTATATGTTACCATAGGCAGTGGCATTCCTCTTTACAGCTTTTTGTGTAACTAATATATTAAATTAAATTCTTCAAAGTCAGACTAGCATGTTTACATGTAATTAAAAGTCTAGTTTTAGTCAAACTAACATGTTTACATGTAATTAAAAGTCTAGTTTTAGTCAAACTAACATGTTTACATGTAATTAAAAGTCTAGTTTTAGTCAGACTTACATGTTTACATGTCATTTAAAAGTACAGTTTTAGTCAGACTTATATGTTTACATGTAATTTAAATTCCTAATTTTAGTCTGACTTAAATATTTACATATAATTCAAAAGTATAGTTTTAGTCAGTCTTTTGATTTCTTCAGAATCATCAATCACAATGAACCAAAACCCTGCTCGACACAGTTTTAATTATTGTACCTGTACATGTAACACCAGAGAGATCTTCTGTACAACATCATAGTCCAGGATGCGTTTAACAAGTATCCTTGGTGTGTTTATGTTCTCCAGCCGGAAATATTTCTCCTGAGTTGATAGATAGTCAGTCTTTTGATTTCCTTTCTTTTTTTATTTCCTAAACTAGGGTTAGCTGCATGCCCCTGCTCTTTGCAGCCCTTTAAAAATGTTTTTAACATGTGAATACCCAAACTGAAGAACTTTTATTAAATATATTTTAATGCATTTTGTATTAAAAAAAGTTTTTTTTTCCCCTAAATCATCCTGGAACTTCTTATGATGTTCTACAAATATTGCTGTTTCCATTTCCTTGTCTCAGGTCCACCTTCTACAGCTGAGTTCCTTCTTACCGTTGCAGGCTCTAAGCGATAGTACAGCGGCTCTGAATCAACATCCGTTGCTTCTATCAGTCCAATACTTGAGTTGATGGGAGTAAGCTGTTCAGGACACAGAACATAGAGTCAAAACCAAAACATGTACTTTAAAAAAAAAATAATAATAAAAAAAACACCAGAAAACCAAAACTGCTCACCTCATTCACCTCCAGCACATAGTGGTTTTGTGCAAAATTTGGAGGGTTATCGTTGACATTTTCAACCAAAATCTCAACAGACTCGCTCACCTCAAGGAAATAAAAGCAGATACTGGAGCAGCTCATTTCACTCATTAAACTGTCAATACGGAGGCTAAAAGAGAGAACTTTGCATTATCTGGTTCACTTTCTCAGTTGGTTAACAAACTCCATGTCTGGCTACTTTACAGTTAAAGTATTAGTACTCACAGATGGAAAGTCATCTTTGCTGCACTGCACCCACACCATCAGAGTCACACTGGGCAATGACTGCAAAACGCACATCAGCAATTACACTCTGAAACATGACTTTGTATTTAAAACATGTTAAATAAAGTCCCCTTTCATGTCTCATCTGCTTGAGTAGAAAGGAAATATAATTAGTTTAGATCTCCATGGTGACCATGGAAGTTGTTTATGAAGAATTACTGGTATTTATAGTTATATTTATGTAAAAAAAAAAAAAGGAATCTGTGGGACCATAGACCATAGCAGCCTATGGGAAAAAGTAGTTATGTACATCTAGATGTATGAAAAATAAAGTGCGTAAACTCATCTAGTTCTAAACAGGTCTTAAAATCAAGAAAAAACTTTCTCATGAGAACAAAATGAGATATACTAATTTAAGAAAACCTAAATCAAAATGCAGAAGTAGTGTATGAAAAACTAAGTTCGCCTTATGATTCAAGTCACCTTTAGCAACAATATTTTAAAGTAATGGTTTCCTATTTGATGCTATCAGTCTCTGACATGGCTGTAGAGGACTTTTGGAACACTCTTTAATCCAGTATTGCTTCAGTTCTTTGAGGTTTTCAGCATTAGTTTTCACACAGCTTTCTGGCTTTGACTAGACCATTCTTTTATCTGTCCTGACATACTCACATTTGACTCAAAAATATTTGGGTATATAGAGGAGCTCAGTGACTGCAAGCTGGCTATGCCCAAGAATCAGAATATTTTAAAGTAACCAGCCTTGAGAACCACAACATGAATATGTACCGATAATCTGTTATATTTATTATTTGTGGGGAGTTACCTCATAATCTAGGCCTTTCTTTACCATCAGGATGTTCCCTTTAATGTAGAACAGATCTTCTGGGTTCACTGTGACTGTCAGGCTCACATCGCTGCTGGAGATGATTTTTACCACCTGGATGTCTGCTGTGCTGTTTTCTGGGATTGTTATTGGTCCAGGAGGGACGGTGCAGACTGGGAGAGGAGAGGCATCAAACACCACATTTAAGAAAGGATTTAAGAGCTGGATGTAAGAAAACTGCTACATGCTGAACCTTTAACCTTAAAACTCAACCAGCTGCAGAATATCCTGATGGGCAGCTTCTAAGTCTTTTTTATCACTGCTATGCGGTTTATGTGACATTTTTATAGGAATAAACTTTAGTTTCTATTACTTGTTTTCCTAATTAAAAAATAGTAGTTTCACTGAAACAGTCTCATAGAATCCTTTGCTAGCATCCATGGTCTCAATCACATAATATAATCAACAACACTTTCTTTTCTTGTGGTTTATACAGAAACTGGTCAACAAACAGGCAACATTAAAATCATTCAATTTTCATTAACTTACAAACACTAAAACCACATATTTATACTCTTTATTTGGAGATCAAGGCTGTTTAGTTTCTGTAGTCACATCTAAAATTACGTATTCTTGTCAGACCTGTGGTCAGAACAACCTAGATTATATTTAGCTGGGTGTTGATCATTTTCATCCATTTGTCTGGTGCACAGATAGTTTCTCCAATGTGGGTCTCTAATGTCTCATCCACAGATGACAATGACATGATTACAAAACTTCCAATTCCAAGGCTCTTTGGATTCAGAAAAAGTAATTATGCATCCATGTTGACTTTGGATCAAAAATATTTAGAATTTTTTGTGGAGTTAAAATAATAAAATTATTATTAGTAGTATTAATAATAATAATAATAATAATAATAAATATACTTCAGAATTTTTTCCCTATAATTAGATATTATTTTAAAAAATAAAACATTGTTAGAAGCTTTAATCCTTAAACAATTTTTGGTATGACATTATCTGAAGTTCTCTGTGTTTACAGTAAAACGTCAGCAGGAGATATGGAAGCCAAATAATAAACAGTAATGTCCCGGCTAACAGCACGAAACAGACGAACCAGAGCATGGTGAGAGCGAAACTCTGCCTTACAAAGATGGATAGAAAACAGTGACTTTTATTCTTTATGGGTGAAACCAATGAGGAGAGGAAGCCATGGACCATCATAGGATTCAGGTAATACAAGTTGTTTAGCTGTGGACACAGCTACCTGATGGATTGGATGGCTTCTTGTTCAATTAGTAAACAAAATCAGACTATCCCTGCCCAAGATCACTATTTGTCACATCCTGGGGTTTGTTTTCAGGTTTGAAAAATGTTTTCTCTGTTAAGATAACTGATGTTAATCAACAGAAGATAGACAAACCTTAACTAAGATTTTTAACTACCATATATTTTCAACCTGCATGTAAAAATGCGTGTTCAATATTAATGTGACATTTAAAATCCGCAACAACTAAGTAATTCAGCACAAATATACAAACACAGGCAATAACAGGGCCTTTGGGAGTCCAGGGTCTGGACAGTTACCTGACTTCCCTTGTTGTTAATTCCAATGAATTCTAATCTGAACCTTGTTGTAAATTAAACCCTAAAATCTGATTGTTCATTATATTAAGTGTGCCTCTGTAAACCTTTTAAACAAAAAATCTAAAGGGGGTCACAAAATGATGATAAACTGACACTTATTCCTCATCCAGCGACAAAAGGCAGCCTGCCCACATCTAAAAGCTCTACTTACGCCTCTGAGCCAAACAAACTGTAGAAAAGCAGATGGAAACGATGCATCCGAGGAAAACGTCCACAAGTTTGCTCTTCGATTTCAGTTCCATGTCCAGATTTCAGCAGCAGCACCAAATGAAGTCCTGAGGAGGATGAGGAGCCCGTGGTACCAGCTGGTACTCGGCCACATAATGCCCCGTCTGTGCTGCCCGGAGAGTGGGAGTAGACTACAGTTGCAATGTTTGTGACTTCATCTTACGGCCACATATTGCATTAAGCCCCTGCCAGCAGCGGAGTCGCAGCCTCCCACTAAAATACTTGCATCTCTTTTAGCTCATTTTGTACTGGTGGCCCTGATGCATTCTGGGAAGGATCCAGCAGAGGAATGCTGGAAACATTTCTGACATGTTAGAATACTTTCCAGGTTAGACGTTCACAGCTGCCCTCATTCTGAAATTCACTGACTATCAGGAATAAAGGTTGGGTCAACATGTCTTTCAGTGACTTTGAATTTCAGATTTCAGCTGGCAGATTAATTGTTGAAGTAGTTCAAAGCTTCAAATATTAAATATTTAAATATCAAATATTAAAATTGTCCCAAAAGTAAGCAGCCATGTGGTCACTGAAAGTAAAACTATTTCTCACAAAGCAGATGAAGGCCATAAGAAGATGCTGAAACCTTGGCCGTGTTTGCAGTGTAACTGAGAAATGCCAGCAGCACATTTTAACTGATTCTTTGTGCAGTTCTAACATGTAAATTGGTTTGAATTAAAAGAAAATGTTAATCAGCTCCTGCAGTGATGGTGCACTCTTGTACTGTGCAGCATTTATTCTCCATGTAGACATTAATGACATTGTCACTTGTGGCCTCTCTTTTTCGTTCTCCGCAGGAATCCTTGGTTTAGACTTATGCTGCTTGTTGACCCTGTTTCCTGTCCAGGCAGATAGCCACCCTTCCTGGTTCTAGTTCTGATGGAGGTTTTCCTTCCTGTTAATAGGGAGTTTTTCCTTTTCACTGTGGCCTTGTGCAGATCAGAATGATGAGCGACTGAATCGGAGAAGATTTGATGCAATAACGTTTTGTTTTGTTGCCTATCGAACAGTTTAGATCCATATGCAATTGTCTTTTTTTTATCAGTAGGTTTATATGAACAGAATTCTAGAAATGTGAATCTTATAAAAGTGGCTTAAGATGACGTAGGTGTGAAAACATGACACTACAGCAGTAATGAAGGTCTGCCCTTGTTATTAATGTGCTTTCGAGGGTTAAGGTGTAACTACACCCCTTACGTTTGCATAACTCCACCTTCTGTCAAATCTCCTCAGCTACACATGAACAAGGTGGTCCTAAAGTGAATCAGTCTGAGCCGTTAGCGCTGTTAGCTGCCTGTCAGCAGCTTCAGCAGCTCTGGAAAGCTGTGGAGACTCGTGGCAGGTTGTGGCAGCTGCAGGAAGAGCTGCTGGAAGTTGCTGCTGCTATGATTTGAGCTGCTGTCTGTCGCCAGATGAGGATCAGCAGGTAAAGAATAAAGTCTGGTGTTACTTTTACACCCTTCAAAAACACAAATCCATCCCATTACAAGAATATTTCATCACAAACTCTATGAAAGTCTGAAACTAGCAGATCTATACCAAATAAGTTCATACCTGTTCGTATGCATTGGTGGGGGTGGTTTTCTATGCCTGCTAGATGAGGACCCGCCTACCTGCATCTGGAGGGAGGAGCTGTGGGTTTTATTTTCTCATAACATAAGGAAGCAACAACACGGCTCTACATCACGAAAAACAAAACTGGGCTTAACCCCGTAGAGGGCGTTATGAGCCATTTTTGACCCCCCAAAAAAGTCTGTTTTTTAATGAAATGAAAAATGTACAAATTTTATCAACAGTATAGGTGTTTTAATCACAATTAAGTAATACTGTGATGTTTACAACAAAAAAAAAAAAACATATTTTGAGGTGCACCACCCCTTTAAAGTTGTAGTGCACAAGTGGAAGATGACATGAAAGACGTCGATTCCAGTTCCAGTTTACACTGACAGGACTCGCCCTGCGTTCACTCTGGACGTCGTTGTCAAATCTTTGCGATTTAAACCAAAACCTCTGTTACCGTCAGCAAAAGGACATTTGCGTTTTACTGTCTTAGCGTTGTCGTTTAAACAGGGCCGAAGAAAAGTCTGTTAAAACAAGATCAAATGTACTGTAAAAATATGAAGGAATTTTCTGTTAGACCTTTTTACAGTAATTTAACCTTCATGTTTTAATTCACGCTTGCATGTTGGGAACAAGAACTCAAACTAAATATATCTGAAGTCCTGTTTTCTGGAGTCGTCTTCGTTTTCTACTCTCAAAGTTCAACAGTTACGTTCGACATAGCTTTAGTATCCCAATGACACTAACACATGTTTCTCCAATTTCACAGATCCACAATAGCAAAGAGCACAAAGGCTCATGGGAAATCCATATTCAGCAGGAATTTAACCTTTTCTAAATGTAGCTAAATATGAGTTATGTGTTTTCCTTCCTGTTTTATGTTTACATTTACAGTCTTGGTGGGATGTTCGGTTCTATTTGCATGTTAAAGTTGTCAAAGTTGTTAATGTTAACTAAAATATTTTTGTTTTTAATCTGTGACACTCTCCTCTTTTCTATAATTGATATTTTATGCTTGTAGCTTGTAGTATTTGGTCCTCGATCAATGCAGATATTTCCTCAGATAGTTACACAAACACAGCACAAGGGGTTAGAGCTGTTTTCCTCTGCCTCCCCTTCCTGTCTGATCCCTCGCATGATAATAATGACAGAAAGTCACACTGGCACGAAGTGGGACACATACTGGCTTCACATGTGGACAAGGCAGCACTGTGCACACAGCAGGCTGTAATACAAGCACTCTGGCCCCATCTGTGTGGGAACAACAAGCTCATAGTGTCACAATGTCACATGAAGCTCATTCATTATGTTTCCATGCAGAGATGCTCCACACCAGCACACGACACACAGAGTGTAAAGCAGCAAAATTCTGCTGGAGTATTTTCAGAAACACTGGTTATCATGTCAGGGGCTCCTGTTTATTTAGAGGATGCTGTTTCCGTCTCTGACCAGCAGGAGGCGCCTGAACTCCTCAGTTCAGCAGCTGGTCAGACGTCACACTCTTTCCAGATGCATCAAGTGGTCTTCATCCGAAAGAAAGCGCAATGAGGAAATATTCAGAGATCAAAACTTAACATGCAAATTCAGCTGCACTGAAGCTTTTTAACTGCTTTAACCTAAAAATGAATCACAGGACTACAGGCTGGGTGATCAAAGGTTAACTTGTTAAATACTCTTTCAAAGCTCTATAATAGCAAAAACCAGCACACAGGTCAACAGAAAGGACAAACACATGTACACAAATGCTCGTGTGCACAGCAACAGTAAATGCTCCATAAATCTTTCTGTTTTCACACTGTCTCTCTGGCTGATGTTTGTAGGTTTCTATCACAGGCCTGGATGAAGGATCTCTG
Source organism: Melanotaenia boesemani (assembly GCF_017639745.1). NCBI lineage: Eukaryota > Metazoa > Chordata > Actinopteri > Atheriniformes > Melanotaeniidae > Melanotaenia > Melanotaenia boesemani. The sequence continues at coordinate 5,046,995 of NC_055682.1, read as the reverse complement.
CCGAAAGTTCGGCGCAATTTTTATGGACATTTGTGTTGTCGCATGCCACTGATCTGGAACCTCTCCAGAACAATTCAGGCCGCCAGTTGACAAAGATGTGAAATGATACTTTGTGGGGTCAAAATTGATGTAGTGCAAAAGGTATCCACCAGAGGGCAGAAGATAGGTATCAGATTGTGATGTTTTTAACATGAAGTGATGCACAAGGTCTCAGAAACTGTATTTATCAAACACAATACATACAGTATTTAAGGGTTAAGATGTGATCTGTAAATAGAAACTCACTGGCCACATTTTCAGGTCCACCTTGCTCCCCAGACAGCAAGCATGTTTGGGCCGAATCTGGGCTACTTCAGACACTTAAGGCTCAGTTAGGGCACTGGCAAGTGTTGTGTAGACCAGAAGTGGACCAGATGTCAGTTTCCAGCCTGGATTGGATTATGGCAAGTCTAATAAGGGCCACATGTGGTGGTCATGTGACTGAGTTCCAGCAGCCACACTCACATCTAGTCAACACTGTAAGTCAAGGCCAAATTTGGGCCAAAGAAATATGCACATTTGGGCCATGTTTGGGCCGGACATATTTTGCTATCCAGGTAGTACCAGCCTGGATTCCTCTTTCCTTCAGAACTGCCTTAACTGCTTATTGGACACTGTAATACTTATAAATCTAGCATTTCAGTTTTATGATGACACTAGATGATATTACAAGAACTTGATTGCTTTTTAAATAAATAAAATATCTTAAGTAGTAAGTATGACCGTATATTTACTGTGTAATGTATCTGTTTACTCACCAAGCCTCAGATTAGTGAGCCTCAAGTTACCAGCACTGTATTATTATTACTTCACCTCATTTTATTCTTATTACTTCATTTTTATTGTACTTTTCACTGTGTTTTTACTGTTAAGTTATTAAGTGTGCATGTTTACATGGCAGCTCCGTGGGCCCTAGAGAACAGCCATTTAGATTCTCTGCATGTACTCATGGCGAATTTACAGTAGAAAAACTCGATGTTATTACATCAGCAGCAGCCTGAAGCATTGATCCAAGGCAGGATGGATCAATGCCTTCATGGTGTTTCCAGCAAATTCTGAGCCTAGCATCTGAATGTGGAGCTAAAATGGAGACTCGTCAGACCAGCAACGTTTCTCCATCTGAGTGTGTGTGAATTGTAGCCTCAGTTTCCTGTTCTTAGCTGACAGGAGGCACCCGGTGTGTCTTCTGCTGCTGGAGCCCATCTGCTTCAAGACTGGACGTGCTGTGTGTTCAGAGATGCTGTTCTGCAGACCTTGGCTGGAACCAGTGCTTATCTGACTTCCTGGTACCTTTCAATCATTTCCAACCAGTCTGCCCATTCTCCTCTGACCTCTGACACCAGCAGCACATTCTGGTCCAGACAACTGCTGCTTGCTGGATTTTTTCTCTTCTTCAGACCATCTCTGGAAACCCTAGAGATGGGTGTGTGTGAAAATCCCAGTAAATACTCAGACCAACAACCATGCCACATTCAGAGTCATTAAAACTCCTTTCTTCCTCATTCTGATGCTCACTTTGAACTTCAGCCAGTCGTCTTCACCATCTCTACATGACTAGATGCTGCCATGTGATTGGCTGATTAGATATTTGCGTTACAAGCAGGTGAACAGGTGGAGTTGATAAAGTGGCTGGTGAGTGTGTTAGTATCAGATTGTTCATTTAATCGTTCCTCAGTCTTTGTGTTTTGTCTTTGTAAATTACAATAACATTGTGGGGAAAGTATATATAATTATCAATGATATTTATGTATTATGTCTACTCTCACAGTTGTGGTATTTTAAAGCACCATCGCACTAAGAAGCCTAAAAAGAATTGGTTTAATATGAGTAAAATGTCTTTCTAAGATCCCAGTCAGTTTGAAAGAGGATTTTTGGGCTTCCCAGGCTAATTAACACCACCAGGGACACTTTTCAGAAGATGTGAAGTTGGCCATCCAGAAACATCTGGCAGAGGAAGCAGCTCCGGCCAACAAAAGAGCACAAATCCGCTCTGGAGACTCAGAATACATCAAAGCCCAAACAGAAAACACAAGAAAACTGGCGGAAGACATTTTTACAAGGGATGCTTAAAAGATTTGGAGACTGAGTGAAATTTACATTTAGGTGGCAAAGAAAGACGAACAAACTGGATGAAGAGAGGAAACAACTGGAGGAGGGAAAGACCAGTCAAGGAAGGACAAATAAAAAATACAGTCTGAAAACACAGAAGCAAAATACAAGTCATCATATTTCTGCATGTGTCTGTTTATCAGCCTGGAATCACTGAAAGAGGTCATCCCAGCTGTGGGCTGGTGTTCCAACATGGATGTTAAGATTTTAAAGAGTCTGAAGGTCTTTTATTTATTCAGAATAACTGTCGTGTCACTAATTATTGATCTTCATCCTTCAGTTTGATAAAACCTTTCTGTATCAACACTAACGGATTCTGATTTGAATCATGTGAAAACTAAAGTTTGGAAAATTCTAGAAAATTAAATCTTATATCTAAGACCAAGGTCAACATTTCCCACAGCTCGGTGCTTTACAACCTAAAGTATATAAAATACATAACAGTCATGCCATAAACCAATTAAAACAATACAATAATAAACAATTATAAACAAGAATTAAAACAATAAAACAACTAAATGTTTCAGTCAGCTTATGTTAAAAAAAGTCCATAAAATGCAGTCTTCAGTATAAGATGTATTGTATCATATGTAGTTTAGTCTTTTTTGATCATGTAAAGCACTTTATAAAAAAACTTTGATTTGATTTGATAAAATTTGTAGCAAATTTGCAACACCAGTCATCAAGGACAAAACAGGAGGAACCACAAAGTGAAAACAAACAAACAGAACCGGAGCAGCTGGGACGCAGTAAACTGTAGCAGGAGAAAGTTGCTGTTTTGTGGCATCAGCTGCATCATTTCTACCCTAATACCTGCAGGTTTGTTGGTAGATAACACTGATGTTCACACAAGCTTAAATATATGTAAAGAAAAAAACTGAAGCTTCTTTGTTCATCACGAGTTCATGGTGTGGAAATAAAAATGCTTCATGGTGACACCAGCGTAGTCGTGTCCACTTTCAGTGTTTAAGTAGAAAACTGGTACTTTTCCTGACCTCTTCTTATGTAACTATTTGGACACAGCAGGTGATGCAACTGCAACTTGGTGCAGTTTAGCAGAAAAAACTAATCCCATTAGAGACCTACTTATTTGCATTCTTGGTCTGCCTGCAGCAGTGATCGAAACCAACTGCTTCAAATTAATTTTTCTATTATTTTTTCTCTTCATGGTGGTTTGTGAGGTTAGAACCACAATGCAGGCTAAAAAAAAGCAACTTAAATGCAAAAACCAGAAAAGTACAACACAGATCAGGAGATGTTTTGATGGCGTGCACTGCTCCCACGTAATTTATTGATTGGATTATTAAAAGAAGCAGTTGTGTTAATAAAGAACTTGGTGGGTCTACGTCTGCTCTGTGTAAGACTGTTTAGATCTGTGAGCAGCTCATTCTCACATTTCAGAATGAAAAGCTTCAGTTAAACCCACAAAGTTCAGTTCAGCTTCAGGCCCTTCACCACTGATGCAGACGTGTCACAGACTTCAGTTTCTGCTGCTGGAATCTACCTGCTCCAAGGTTGGACATGTTCAGAGATGGCCTTCTGCGTACATTGGTCCTTATTTGACTTCCTTTTTGTCCTGTTGACCATGTCTACACAACTAAATGCATTAAACTGTCACATATTTGGGTGATTAGCTATTTGTATTAATAGCAAAGTGGTAATGAGTGTATGATGGCATTGTTTCTGTGGTTTGAGCATGTAACTCAAACACACCCTGGGAGCCAGTGAGACTGAAGTAGAACATTTATTTGTCTGTTAAAAGGGATGTCATGATGATTACAGTAAATATTAAGTTTTTCATGTTTAACCAAACCAAATATAAACTGAGGGTAGAAGACAGAGAATTAAGAGTTATATTTCAGACTGATGTACATGTAGAAAATATTGGGTCGCTATCTTTGGTGAACACGTATGACTAAAGTTCATTCCCACGTCTTTCATGACAGTTTCTCAAAATGCAAAAGTTGCATTCCTACAGGGCATTTCTGTGTGCCAGAAGAGAGGAAACTCATGTCCCAGGACACAAATTAAATCATATTACATCTGTGACACATTTCCTCTGGACTGTGCTTAATTTTGCATAAAAGTATCAGAGAGAATCTTCAAAAAGAAAGAAAAAAAAAAAACAGATGCTTTCAGATGTTTCCAGACCTGGTCTTAACATTTCTCTCTGGAACTTTTTATAGATATAGAAAGCATACCAACAGACCTAATGATAGAATTAACAGATCTGACTCCTAAAATGTAGATTGAGTCATAAAATAGAAGTCGTAAATTAATGATGATTTCTTATTTTAAACCATATTAATGAATTCTCATACAGTGGAGTTAAATAGATCTTGTCCACATCGAGCTTCTGCCCAACGTTGCTTGGAAAAATATGATTAAATGAATAATCCAGAGTGTCATCTGGTGAAGAAAAATGAGCAGCTAAATTCGTTGTCCGAGGAATATGGTGTTCAGAGGATGGGAATATAACTAATTGTGGTGTTATAATACTGTTTAAGTGCTTCTTTTCACCTTTATTTGCTACAACTTTCTCTACTTAAACATTTTCACACCCTATCCTTCAGTAATTATCCAGTTCATTCACTCTATCTAACAACATTCTGTTTTTTTAATGAATATTTCACACCGTCAGCCAACCCCTTTGTGAAATCTGAAATCCAGAGCAGCAGCTCTGAGCATGACTGCTGGATCCTCTTTCAGGGATGTGTCTAAAGCACCTGAAGCTTTGGAAAGCTATCAAGGGCTCAATTAGGAACAGGCTGACCTCAGTGTGGTCAAGAGGAAAGAACACAGTTAAAGTGGCTCCAGGGGAGCTGCAGGTGAAATTACTGCTCAGCAAGTGGTAAAAGGATTTGAAATTATTTAGTTTTTCCAACCATGTGTGTTTATTCTTACATGTAAAAGTGTCACTATCTTTTGAGAAGGTGCAAATAGCCACCACAGCACCACACTACATATCTGTTTTGGCTATTAAGGGATTATAGTGGTAGGGTGTAACGAAGTACAAGTATTATGTTATATGTTTTTCATGTATCTGTAAAGTAGATTTAGCAGTGGATAGGTTTGACTTTTACTCAGTAGTATGGGCTGTGCTCTTTTAATTAGCATTGATACAAACAATGCTACTGAAAAAATGTCATATAGATTATTTGAATGGTTATTGTTTTTTATTGTCCCAGCAATATGCAGACGGGAGGCAGCGTACACACAGGCTGCCAGTCCATCGTAGGGCCAATGCATAGAGACAGCCAGCCACTTACACTCATACTCAGTTCAAAACAGACCAATCAGCCTAACATGCATGTCTTTGGACTGTGGGAGGAAGTCGGAGTACCTGGAGAAAAGCCACGCATGCACAAGATAAACATGCAAGCTCCACACAAGTGCCACTAAGCCATTAGTGAAGCAGCAGTTGCTTTGTACAAATCATCCTGTTTAAACTCGTCTACTAGGCATTACAGTGTGTGGTTGGTGTTATTGGGTTTACATGACACTAAATGCATGGTTTGGGCTAGAAAACTGTGCATGTTTTGAAGTTGAACATTTTACTGGTCAAGGATGACAGTTCCCGTCATTATGTGAACGCTGCCAGAAAACAAGTGTCTATTTCCTGTGACTATTTTACATTAGTAACATAGGTCGAACTCAAACCACAGACAAAGAACCAAGAGACTTCTACTACTGTGCTTTAAACGTGATGATAAATGTACCTGTGACACAATTCTTGATTAGACTGGACCCCCTTTACTGTATTTCATGCTTAACCTGACTTTAGTTTAGCTTAGAGTTGGGAATTATCTTAATGCTATGTACTCTTTCTGCAAGACATCAGCTGCACTTTATGTCTTCTATGTTTCTATGCATTGTCCCTGATCGATAAAGAGAGACAGATAGATAGGTAGGTAGGTAGATAGATAAAGGATTTTTCTCATGTGATTTTGTTTGGATATTTGAGCAGAAGGACAGAAATCACTATTTATATGCATGTTGAAGCATGCCTGCAGGGAATCGGCATGACACTGAATTTATCAGGCTTATTTCGGTATGATTAAGAGTTTATTATCCTTCTACTCTCATGAAAGAGAAGATTAGCTCATATGATTTTCCTTTTTCCCCTTTCATGGGCATAAATTTTACAATGATCTAACTTTTCTATGTATTTTCTGCCCAAAGGATTTAGGGCAAGCTAAACATCTGCGTTGCATTTCCTACGCATGTGTGCGATTCTTTAAGTTCTACTTTTTCCTCCTGAGGCTTTGTGGGGATGTGTGAAAAGCTAATTGCTGCTGACTTTATTCTAATGATATTCATGCCACAGGAGCCGCCGTAGCCCAAACACCTTTGCACTGTGATCAAAAGTATGAGTTGAGAGAGAAGTTGTCAGCTGTTTGCTGCATGTGACGTCTGATTCTCACAGTGTGGTGTGAAGCCATCTCCCCCCTTAGCGAGGAGCTAATTCAGGAAAAGATTAAAATAAGTGTTTCAGATGTATGAATAATATGTGTTTGTTGAATTTTCGGATGTATGTGTTGCAAGTCAAAAAAGATGTCTGCTGCAGACTGGACCACTTTAATTAGGAGATCCCCATGTCCAGCTAAGGCCCATCCTAACATGAGGCGTTTATAAAACTGAGGTTCAGTTCAAGGTTAATTCTGCATAAGCGTTTTTTTTGTTTGTTTGTTTGATTTTTTTTATTCTTTATACATCAAAGCTTTCTAAATGGTGAAATATGAAATAGGTACTCAACAAAAATCATATTATTTCTCCTGCTGGGCCTGTTTTGTACATTGTTATGCTGAGACCCAGGATGATATTCAAAGTACTTAAATGGGAGGGGGTTGTTTTGTTGTTGTTTGTTTGTTTGTTTGTTTCCTTTTCTCCCATCTCTGCATCACAGTTTGTGTATTTTGAAATATAGAGCTGTACTTCTTATCTAGTAGGCCAAAGATGAAACATGGATTTTATGAGCTCCTCTTTTTTCTAAGTAGTTTTCATACTTAAGCTTGTCCAAGTGATTTTAATTTAATGAATTTAACTCCCTAAAATTTTGAAAATTTTTTTTTTTTTTTTTTATTTTTTTTTTTTTTTTTTTTTTTTTTTTTTTTTTGTTTTTTTTTTTTTTTTTTTTTTTTTTTGCATAAAACTGTTTTTTATGGATAAAAGGCTTGTTGCAGACCAGCTATTTTACTGGGCCCTTGCTGATGTAACAGGAGAGTTTTTGTTGCAGCATCGTCTGCTGCTAGAGGACATTGTGGCTTCAAAGGGACACTGTATTTGTGACTGGTCTGAAATAAGTGTTTACTGAATCTACAGTTAGGACTGTGGCCTGGAATGATACACATCATTCACCTCTCAGGAATTTTAGCTTATTAACAGTGTATAACGTGTAGGCACTGCCAATTAATTATGACGTCCCATGCTTGTGTTGTTCTTACTCTCAAATGTAAGTCGCTTTGGATAAAAGCGTCTGCTAAATGACTGTAGAACAGAATAGAATAGAATAGAATAGAATAGAATAGAATAGAATAGAATAGAATAGGCACTTGGAAGGGAGACTGAGTAAAATACATATTTATTTGTCATGTACCAACAGGTTAACTGTTCTTTCTTTATATGCCCAGGCTTTAAACTACCCATTACAGAGAAAACATACTGAAAGGTCAATGATCACCAGTCACACAAGTGCAGCTGTTTCCTGTAGTTACTGGTTCTACTGGCTGAAGTGTGGCTATGGTGTTAGGGTAAGAGCAAGTTACCCACCAAACCCTCAAACCCCACCTCCCTTTTACTGTGTCTGCCAGTATTTCACACATGGTTAGCCATATATAAAACACTGGTTCTCCTGTGTAAATACTGAACATCAATAGCATTTGTTTTCACCTTCTATCATTAACTCAGAAAACACAGACTTATATTTCACATATTTCTTCTAATTAATTTAAATAAGACTTTATCAAATACAAAAGAGCAACCCAGAGTGCTTTACAGAGCACAAAAGCATGAAAGGACACAACAATTAAATCAACTAAAATGAAACAAATAAAAAAAATATAAAAATAAAACATTGATAATATAAAAGTTGCAGATGACAATAAATAATAATAAAGACAGTAATAAAAGGGAGATAGACATTTACCATACCACCAATAAACTCAAGCTACCAATCAGAACTGGGGGTGACCAATAAAATTGTAGGGGTGGCCCCAAAACAGTACTTCTTTTTTCTGCTCTTCGTTTTTTTTTTAAACTTGGCTTGACCATTTTTGGCTAAAACAAAACAAATCTAACCAAGCAACAATGGTAAAAGGCACCCTTTCATCCCCACGAAGCCAGGGATTAGCCTCCATGATGTCAGGTACCAAAGTGGAGAGGTTTGAGTCCGCCACCGTCTGCGGTACTGTGCGGACTGCGAAGCCGCACAACTTGAGGATATGACATCAGTGTGATGAACGCGAGCCAAACACAATAACAATGATGGTGGCCAGCTGTGTTGTGGTGCTGTTCCAGACCGTCCTGGCTTGTATACAGCTTTTGCACCAAAATGCACTGCTGTTACAAGAAGAAAGGAGGCACCCCTACCCCTGCATGGAGCATGGCTTGACGTTATCTTCACACTTTCTGCTAGTTGATCAACACTGGCTGATAACATCTAGTGACTTCAGCTTCAGAAGATCACTGCTGCTTATAGGACAGATTTCCTGAAGTTGACCCATCATTACAAAAATCTTTAATCTGTTTTTCTGAGTAAATCTGCCATTATTGTCAGTAGCTTCTATTTAATTCACCAAGGCACATAAATAAATAAATAAACAGTTAATCGGGTCTGTTAAGTTTAGGATTTTTTTCTTCTAGGACTCCTCATCAGCGAGGACAGAATTATTTGTTCATCACATGTGAATATCATGTAACACCAAGGGGATGGTGGGGACTCAACATGATAATGATCCCTCCCGACGTGTGAAAATGTCTGTGAACTAGTTCATTCAGGTAAAATGGTATTAATGAGCTGGCCATGAGCATGCTTGCACTCGTCCCACTGAAACTCACCAGGTGTTCATTATCTCAATGGTTCTGTGTCACTTCGTCCTCACTAGTAAGCATAATTTCAAGTTTTGATCTAATTTCCCTCATGTTCCTCACCCACTACAAAGTTTGGAGCACCAAACTTGATGGAGAGTTGTGGCAAACTTTTAATCGTGGTGCAGTTAATTATAAAGCAATACATCAAGTGCTGCTCTGCGAATGTGAACCTCAAAGTGTCGTAGTCTCACATTTCTGCGGCACATTCGCTTTCCCCACACCATTTAGCTCCCTGGGGTGTGGAATTTCCTTCTTTTGCTTTTTTCTTTTCTTTAGATACAGGAAAGTGCTGAAAGTTTTGCTTCAGTTTCAATGACATCTGATAATTATTTAGATCTAAAGAGTTTGGATGTTTCAGAGGGGGAGTCGGATGTAGTAAAAACCTGCAGTGGAACTCAAAGCAGTGCACAAATGTTCGTGGTAAAACATATTAGCTTTTAAAATACAATATCCACAAAAGAATAAAAAGAATAAAACAGTAAAAAAAAAGACAAAAAAAAACACTTGTTAACACAAATAGCTAGACAGCCAATCACATGGCAGCATTTAGCCACTGGTTCCTACCAAGGTCTGCAGAACAGCAGCTCTGAACACACAACACGTCCAACCTTGAAGCCGATGGGCTACAGCAGCAGAAGACCACATCGGGTGCCTCCTGTCAGCTAAGAACAGGAAACTGAGGCTACAATTCACACACACTCACCAACACTGGACAATAGAAGATGGAGAAACGTTGCTGGTCTGATGAGTCTCCATTTCAGCTCCACATTCAGATGCTAGGCTCATGAAAACATGGATCTGTCCTGCCTTGGATCAACGCTTCAGCCTGTTAATAACCTTGTTTCTTTACTGCAGATGTTTTGGTTGCGTTTGCCCACAATGTCATGCACTGAACCAACAATCCCCTTTGGTTTTTAGTTCACTTCCTGTATTTGGTTCACTTGAAGCAGACTGAGACCCGTGTTGGTGGACTAGTTTGCTCCTTTGATTCACATCAAAGTTTGTTTGTGCAATCACAATTCCCCAAATGAAGCAAATTTTCCAAGCAAACGGATAAAATTCAAATCAAAAGGGCTGGTTTGAATGTGTCCTGTTTCCTGTCCTCTCCACCTCAACCGGCCCTCCCAGAGCCGATTTCTACTGGAGGTTTTTCCTTCATGTTTCAAGGCAGTTTTTTCCTTTCCACTGTAACCTGCTGCCCCATGCAGCTCAGGATGGGGGATTGAATCGAAGAGAAGACTTGATGTATTCCATTTCGATTACTTTGCTCTTAATTGGTGCATTACAAATAAAGCTGAATTTTACTTAATAGAAAACTGATTAAGTTTAAGAAAAAATCATTTTTTTCTCAAAAGTACTCTTAATGCCAATGATAGATAGATAGATAGATAGATAGATAGATAGATAGATAGATAGATAGATAGATAGATAGATAGATAGATAGATAGATAGATAGATAGATAGATAGATAGATAGATAGATAGATAGATAGATAGGTTACACCCAGCTTTGCCTCCATTGCTACAGCCTTGATGGGAGTATTTCATACCTCATTCTTTGTGGCCTGAACCTGACTTTGCACCCCTGCTGAGAATGTTCACACACAGCGAGCAGAGCTTCAGTAAGAAGATTTGTGCGGACGGATTTGCTCTTGCCTTCTGATTCGTCCACTGTGCAAACTTGTTCCCGCAAGAGGCAGGTTGAGAGGCGGCGGAGGAAACCGATCCATATAATGCTACATGAGTTTGGAAGTTAAAACAACCGACTAAAATTTAAAGGAGGGACGACAAGGACTGATGTAAAGGGCTGTAACCGAGTTGTGTTGCTTTGCGCTTGGAGAGCGCAGCGCACCGAGCTCACTGAGCGCCTCAGATGAGCGTCCTCACGGGAGAGCTTAGACCTGAAACCCTTCGGCTTCTATTGGGGCTTTTGGATACGTTTCATAGATGAGAACTACTCCGAAGAGAGCCGCTCTCCGTCGGACAAGGAGCACGTCAGTCTGCGGCGCACGGCGCGACACCGGGGACCATGTCTGGCAATCTCACCGATTTTAACGACACGCTGCCGGAGCCTGAGGTCAAACACCGCAATTTCCCAGCGCTTATATTCGGGATTTTACTTATTGTGATCGTCATTGGTGGAAACGTGCTCGTGTGCCTTAGCGTGTACTTGGAGAAGGCTTTAAAAACGACAACAAACTACTTCATAGTAAGTCTGGCCTTTGCAGACTTGCTGCTGGCGGTGCTGGTCCTGCCGCTCTTCGTTTATGCAGAGGTAAGAATGGGACATGGATGATTACTGGAGGGGGAAAACATGCCAAAGGGTCAACATTCAAGCCATTAAAATAAACTCTTGTGCTTAAAAGTGTCACTTTGGTGCAGCAGTCACTGAAATCAACTCAACGTTCAGATGCAATTTTTAATCAACAGGATTCAAGGCTTAAACCAAAGACCAGCAAAAGGGGAAAAAAGAAAACCACCAAGAATTGTCTTATTTATTTGTAGATAATACAATGAAGAAACACAGAAGGCAGCAAATGACAAGAAAAGACACAAATAAATAAATAAACAAATAAATAAATAAATAGGTCATATATTCAACGAAATAGAAAATGACTAGAATAAGTTGAAAAAATAATTTTCTTTAATAAATAATAAAATACAAAAAGTAGGTGCAAAACAACCACAAAGATCATATCATGTAATGACCATAAATTACTCCAAATGGAGGCAAAAAGGCTAGAAGTTACTATTAAACCCCCAGAAATACCTTCAAAGTATTCAAATGATTGAAAAAAGACCACCGATAGAGGCATCAAGACTATAAATAGATAGAAAATTATACATGGATACAAAATTACTAGAAATAGATTTTTAAAATAAACTTTAGGTTGACCATGCCAAATTACTTTGGCTATAAAAAAAAAAGATAATTAGATTTAAAAAAGACAACAAAAAGACTTAAGTTACAACAATGACATGCAAATTGTCCACAAACAGACACATAAAGTGATCAAATAATCTAAAAATTGCAAATGAATGCAAGAAAATTAGGCAAAATGTCACATTAAACCACATTAATATCCCCATTAATCACTATTTATTTAGCTGTGTTAAATTTAACATGCAAAATAACTTTAAGCAAAATGTTCACTAAAAACTTGGCTAAACTAACACATGTTTAAAAAAAGCTGCTACGCCTGCAAGCAAGTTGAGATAAGTGGGATTTTTTTTATGCAAAATACACGTCTGTCTTCAAGGACTTTTGAGTTGTGAAGTAACAGCAAAAATATGGGATATCTCAATTAAAATGATTAATATTTGGAGTGAGTTGGTTAGGTGCAAAATTAACCCTTCAAAGCTGATTAACAGAGGCTATGATTACTCTCTTGACTCCTCACTAACTTTCTCATTAACTCTCAGCAAAGGTACACTGAAGTCACGCTGACCATGAGGAAGGATTAGATTCTAAAAACGGGTTTTTCAGGCAAAAAGAAGGTTTAAAGATTGTAATGCAAAAGCTACCTCCCTGCTCACCTGCCCATCTAAATATCCCAGAGACTCCCTGCTGAGGCTTCCCCGTAATTCCCCCGTAATTAGCTGCATTTGTGATCTTGTTACCTGTGCCAGCAGACACAGTGAGGTAATCTACCAGGTGTCACACCGGTCTGCATGCAGACGCTGGATTAGAGAAGGCAGTTTAAAGTTAAAGCCTGCCCTGTTCACTTGAGGAAAAGTCAGGGAGGAAGCATGGTGTGTTGGTTTACATGTTTACAAGCCACTGCAGCACAAGAGGATTGCTCATATTGACACTGAGATGTGGGCAGCTAATGAGCTGTCTGTTTGCCTGTGTGTGTGTTTGAGCAGTTTCAGGGTGGAGTTTGGACCTTGAACATGACGATGTGTGATGGCCTGATGACCATGGATGTGATGCTGTGCACCGCATCCATATTCAACCTCTGTGCCATCAGCGTGGACAGGTATGTGTGTGTATATCGGGTCAAGGTTTTCAAGAAAATGGCAATCATCATGTTGCAGGTAGAAGAAAAAAACTGTAAATGAACCAGATACTGTGTAAAATCTTTCTTCTGTTCTCCATCAAGGCAGAAACAAAAAGTACTCAACAAAAGTCTTGAGCCATTTCTCATTTCTACAATGTTATTAAAAGTTATGTTACAGTGTTAGACAGTGATGTGTAAACATAAAGAGAATTGTACTATTTAAAGTAAAAAAAAAAGAAAAGGTTTGTACAATTATAAGGACTTTAAAATCAATATTTGTTCCGAGCAGATTTATTCTTCAACACACACTGAACACACACTACCCAAAAAGGCAAACTCTCTTGTAATTTAAGTATTTTTAATAGATTTTAGGCTCCAGTGGCCCTTTGCTTGGCAGGAAGAGGGTCTGAAAGAGGGGGCATGAAATAAAGCAAAGGGCCCCGGGCCAAGATGCAAGCCTGTGCTTCACGAACCTGAAGCTTCTCTTCACCGGACAGCTGCTCAACCAGCCAAAATTCACATTTCTTCTCATTTTGTGCAAATTTAATCATAATATAGCACTCAGGAGTAACTAAATGTAAACTAAATGTTTACAAATAGTTTATTTAAAGTACAAACAGAAACATCCAAATGAAACAGGAAACAACTCAACTACACAAAGGAAGTGGAAGTAAGACAAAACGCAGGGAATTTGACAACAATAATAATTTCTCTAGATCTGTCTGCCTTGTCAGACTGGCTTTTGGCCTTTTTTGGGGCCTTCATTAACAGCTGATTGCAGTGGTGAGAACGTATGAAAACCGCCTGCATGAGCTCAGTGCTCATCTAGACGAGATGATGGACCTGCTGCTGCTGCTGGGTCTGAAACTGAGGACCATGTGGTTCATGATGCTAAACTTTCCAAAACTGATGATGTTAAAGTGGTACTGAAAGGTTCATTATATATGATTGTTGTGCAATAATCCACCAACAAACACATGAATCATGTTTTGTATTGTACCTCCTGTCTTACTGTAAACTTATTCTACTCTGTGTGATGCAGGCTGGACGGCTTTCTGATTCATCCATCCATCTATTTTCTATAAACTATTCTCACTGATGTCACACTGTTGGTTTACGGAGTGGCTGATATTTATTACGGCGCATACTTATCCTTAAAAATTAGTTCTATAAATGTTGGTATGGGAGGATATATATTTCAGTATTGATCTGCACATCACTACTATTTATTCTTCTCAGATACTTAGATCAAATCGTAAGCCCGTTTTTACTTACCCACTTATTCATTCATTTATTTATTGGTTTCACTGGGACACCGGCCCAAGAGTAACGCGGCCCACTGGGAATCCTCCCGAATCTCCTGATTAGCCGGTTTTGCTCTTAATGTGTATTTCAGATGAGAAATTGGAGGTTTAGTATGAGAACACGTGAAGCCACTCCAATGCGTGAGTCTCACAGCCAATGCGTGAGAGTTGGCAGTCCTGCTGGTTTATCCACATTATCATAAAACTGATCTAGTGTTACCAACTAGATTAGCACTGCTACGTAGCTTCATGCTAACATCAGGTTAATAGCCTTACATGACATTAGAAGTTGGACTTGCACAGGGGAAAAAATTCCCTTCTAGAAACGTGCTGCCAAATATCAATATTTTAAACAAATTAGGAAACTACTTTAAAATTTAGTTCAAACTGGTGTAGTGATACAGGTGATCCATGCAGGTCTGGAAAGATTCTTCTCCTCCAGTGATGTGCCAATCACCTGAAGGTCCAGATGCATGTCCCAGCTCCTGTGTCAGATCTTTGCTGGATTTCTTAAGATCACTTTCAGATTCTGCTCATCTGCTATAGATAGTTTTAGTCCCGAAAAGCTACTGAACAGTCAGTAAGACCCACTAAACGTCCCGTGTGGTGTTGCACCAATCTATTGTTACAAACTGAGCGGATAAGGAACGAATGGCTTGGCGTATGATGTTCTCTGTACATGAAAGGGAATAACAGGATGCGTGAAAACAAAGTCATTCCAGTTACAGATCAAATGAAAATGGCATGATCAAATGAAAATAATATGAATTCAGCTGACAGCCTGTACATCCACTGTCCTGACTTCCCCTGCGTCTACAGGAGAAAATACACAACAATGTCTAGACATGTAACATAAAAAATTTCTGTCATCACCATGAAATAGATTAAAAAGAAAGGATATTGCAATGCCTTACCCTGGTACTCTTTGTTAAGGAGGTAATAGTTTGAAGGGAAAAGGGCAGTGCAGGCCTAAAGGGTGGAGTTATATACCTCCCAGGGTGTGTCTGTGAGGTGACGCCCAACATGATGCAGTGGTGGGTGATGTGAAGTTAGATGAACAAATGCAGCTTGTGATTTAACACTTCTTCTTTTGTCCTACAGTTTCCACAAATATTTTAAGGACATGCTGAGATATGCCAAATTTTCAGCTAGCAGCTCATCGAGGATCACCATGTTGCTGCTAAAATCAGATTTTCTCTTTATTAACGGTGCTGTATTTGGTGTTTTTAAGAGAATTAACTAAATAAATGGGAACAAATAATGTGTGTTTGTGACAGGCTGCCAGCAACAAAGAGCTGAAAGATCCATTTAAAACTGTTTTTATTTGTTTTTTTGTTTTATTTTTGTCTGTGTCGACACTGGTTGATCCCGTCAGTTAGGAGCATTTCTCTGCTTCAGTGGCTTGTATGAACAGTTACTTCTCTAAGATCTTTGCTGATGTCTTTCCTCCTTGGCATTGTGTTAACACACCTGAATACTGCAGAGCAGCAAACTGACAAAGCGTCTGGATTTAAAGAGGAGTTCACGCTGATCAGCTGGCTGCAAAGTTATAGCTGTAATGGTTTATTTTTCACTCTGCTGTAGGTTTTTGGGTTATTTTTAGTATAATGTCATGTTTGTAATGTGTTATTGTTCATTTCAGTTTGTATTTTAATTCCAAAACCAGTTAATTGTTCACTGTGTTTTGATACATAAATCCTTTACATATGCACAGTACATAATGTGCATATGTTCAACTGCAAGCATTGATTTCTGAAATACTCCAGTAAATAATAGATTATAAATATGTTCGCTGTTGCATGCTAGAGGACAAAGAAATGACTATAAAATGAATTCACTTAGTAAAAATCAGCTGTAAAACGTAGATGTCAAACATCTTTAATAGGCTTAACTATGGACTGTGAAACGTTCATAATGAGAGTGTTTAAACCGACACGAAAAGTTAATCGCTTTTCCACCTTTTGGAAAAAATGTTTTTGCAAATCCATCCATAAGTTTTTGGAGTAATCCTGTAAATAAACAGCTACTGTAACAAACCCTGCTGACCACATGACCTCTTTAGCAGAGGTTAAAAACACATGTTTAACTGGTCAAGTACTTTTTCGGTTTGGTACGTTCATTTCAACCTGGTGTATGTTAATATTACATGTCCGGTTTATGCCAAATGGTAGTATTTCAAAAAAATGTGCAGAGGTGCCACAAAGCATAGTCCCTACAGTTGGCTGCTGGTACCGCATCCAAAACATGCTGGTGACCCCTTTATATTTGAACTAAATGTTTTCACTTCTGTCTCCAGAAACCACAAGATGTTGAAAACCAAAACACTAAAGTTTTAGGTCGAAAAGCAACACAGAGCAGGGGCTATACTGCCTTTGCTTTCTCTGTTGCAGAAGTTTGGAATACCAAGGGATTGTACAAAATAAGGATTATCCTTTGGACCTAGATGAGAATAACAAAGACCCAAACTAAAAAACCAAGGGTTGTTTGTCCAGTAGGGAAATAAAAGAAACATAGAATAGGGTAGATTCTGTTTTGCTGCTGACTCTACTAACAGATTCAGCCAAAATTTGCTGTTATACTTTTACAAACAAGTCAGATACAGATAGCCAGACAGATCGCTTTAATTCATGGAAATCCTTAAATCCAGGCTCAGAAACATAAATTTGCACCGGCATCTTTTTTCTGCAGTTTGTGTAAAAAAACTGTTACTGTTCTATATTTTCACATCGCAAAGACAAGATGACCTAATAAACGAAACAAAACAAAACAAACAAACAAAAAAAAAAACCAGGAAATTAAAAGGAGCGTACAAAAAAGGAAAAGTAAAATAAAAACGTCTGTCCACAGACAGTGGCAAGAAGCCAGCCCTTATTCAATCTAACCCCCTTAGCCACACACCCTTTACTGCCTCATATGTATATCATTATGTACTTACATAAATAATATCTATGTATCAATATCAATATTAATAATTGCAATAATACTGCATCAGCAGTAACAGGAACAATATTATAAGTATGTATTCAATAACCATAAGGATAATAAATGCAATAATAAAAATAATAAGCTTTATTACATTTATTAATAATGTATTATTGGATAGTTTAGATGTTTAAACATGACTGACTCTGTATGAGCGCATTCCCTGTTTTTTAGTTGTCAGTGTGCAATAATATTAGTATTATACAGAAGGAAGCCTCCTGAGTCCTGGTATATCTGCAGCCTTTTCCATCTGTTGTCTCGAGGGAAATCCAGAGTTAATATGTGGGAGGTACAGAGCAGAGGGGATTTAGTTGGAATGAGACTTCTAGGTTACTTTACTTAATTGTTTCTATATCATTATGTTATATTGGCATCAGAGGATACAAAACCTAAAGGCCTATAAGGAACATTAGTGATTTTACATATTTATAGTACTGGGAAATTAATGCATAATAATTGTGATAATCATGATTTTTCTGAGACTACAATATGACCTAACATCCTTCAGACAACTGGTTTAGTGGTGTGGCCGCCTTGCAGCAAGAAGGTTGTTGCTTTGAACTTCAGCTGGGACCTTTTTTGTAGCCTGAAATAAACAATCAACCCTTTTTGTAATTTATGCGTATGTGTCATGAATGCTCGTAACTGCTTCAGCCAGTCAGAAAGCTAAGCTGTTGATTGGAATATGCACTGGGTCCATAGCTTTCTGACCAGTAGAAGCAGTTACGAGCATGTGCGAGTGACGTATGCATAAATGACGAAAATCACTCCTTAGCTAAAGTTTTGATTTGTGAATAAGAACCAAGTTCAAATTGTTCTGATCTGCTATCACCATTACAGACAATGAAATGAATTCGAACCTGATGTTTTGATTATTGGATGTTGGTCCCAGTATTATGATGTAAACTTGTTTTGTGTTGCAGGTTCATCGCAGTGTCCATACCTCTGAATTATAACCGTAAACATGTGGACTACCGTCAGCTCGTCCTGCTGTCTGCTACCTGGCTGTTAGCGTTAGCAGTGGCCTCACCTGTCATCTTCGGTATCAACAACGTGCCTGAGCGTGACCCCAGCGAGTGCAAACTGGAGGACAACAACTACGTAGTTTATTCCTCCGTCTGCTCCTTCTTCATACCCTGCCCCATCATGGTCCTGCTCTACTTTGGGGTTTTCCGTGGGCTGCGGCGTTGGGAGGAGGCCCGTAAAGCCAAATTGCGGAGCAGCATTGAGGCGTGCAGGAAGCTGCAGCACGCCGCCGTCGCCACCGCCCTGCCCCCTCTGACAGGCACCATCCCGGGACCTCTGCCCATGCCCCTGCCTAGGATCATCGAAAGGGATCTGGCCCAGTCTCGGATGGACGATTCAGGGGACTACATCCAGCAGGAGATTCCTTATCCTCGGCACTACAGAGAGAACTCTGTGCCAACACTGACGTTCAACCAGCTGCAGCACACCAAGAAGAGAGCCAAGATCAACAGCAGGGAGAGGAAAGCTATGAGGGTACTGCCTGTTGTCGTGGGTGAGTGTCGGCTACAAAATCTTTACTTTACAAAGTGGGATTAATGGTTATTGCATAAATTATGCTGGAGGTTTTTCTTCCTGTTCAAAAGGAGTTTTTGCTCTTCACTGTCCTCGTGCATGTTCAAGCTGAAAGTTGATTCAAAGAGAAGATTTGGTGCGTTTTGATGTTTCCCCTAGCTAAGCAATGTTTTCTATTTAATGGCTTTTATAAACACAACTATGAATGGAATTAATGTTGATTATCTAATTAGTTGATTTGATTTTGAGGGAAATTGAGCCTTCAAACAAAGACACTGATCCTGTCTTTTCATGTCACGGTTGAAAAATGAAAATCAAATACTTTGTCCATCAGCGAAGGAACTGTGGAGATATCCCAATCATTTCCAGGTGAGTTTAGGGTTAAAAGTCAACTTTATAAACTCCTTTTTCCTCCAGAACCTCCTTAAATCTTAATGTCATATATCCAACAAGGTGGTGGAAACCTTCCTCAGAGGTTTTTCTCCATATTGACATGACAGCATCACACAGTTGCTGCAGGTTTGTCGGCTGCATCCATGATGAGAATCTCCCGTTCCACCACATCCCAAAGCTGCTCTACTGGACTGAGATCTGGTGGCTGTGGAGGCCGTTGGAGTCCAGTGAACTCATCGTCATGTTCTAGAAAGCAGGTGGAGATGATCTGAGCTTTGTGACATTATCCTGCTGGAAGTAGCATCAGAAGATGCTCCACTGTGGTCATAAAGGGATGGACATGGTCAGCAACAATACTCAGGTAGGCTGTGGTGGTTAAACCAGAGCACATTGGTACAAATTAGCTCAAAGTGGGTCAATAAAAACCTTCTTAACACCATTACACCAGTAGCAGCCCAAACTGTCGATCCAAGGCAGGATGGATCCATACTTTCATGATGTTTCCACCAAATTCTGAGCCTAGCATCTGAATGTGGAGCTGAAATGGAGACTCATCAGACCAGCAACGTTTCTCCATCTTCTATTGTCCAGTGTTGGTGAGTGTGTGTGAATTGTAGCTTCAGTTTCCTGTTCTTAGCTGACAGGAGGCACCCAGTGTGGTCTTCTGCTGCTGTAGTCCATCTGCTTCAAGGTTGGACATGTTGTGTATTAAAAGATGCTGTTCTGCAGACCTTGGTTGGAGTCAGTGCTGATTGGACTTCTTGTTGTCTTTCTATCATCTCCAACCAGTCTGCCCATTCTCCTCCGACCTCTGACATCAACTAGGCTTTTTGGTCTAGACAACTGCTGCTGACTAAATGTTTTCTCTTTTTCAGACCATTCTTTTCACCTTTTTACCTCCTACAGAGGATAAAGATTATTAATATTAAATATTATTCTATGTAAAAATTGTACAGATTGTAGCAGATTCTCTCTGCAGATGCTTGTGTTTGCTTCTAAATCAAGTTCAATCAACATTTTCAGCTACAGCAGCATCATTGATATGTGAATCTCCATTTTTTTGCATTTAACTTTGGAAGATTCAAAATATAAAACGGTCCAAACTTTGTGAGCTCCCAGTTCAGCCCTGAGGCAGCCAAACTTTCTGCAGGTCAGCTTGAGTGTGGAGATAAAAGCGTCACTTCTGACTGACTGTCACTCAACATGCAGCGCCATTATAGCTTAAAGCCTTCAATCCAATTATTATGGAACACATGATCTTACAGTCACACCCTCTCTCCTGCAGACAGCAGAAAGGGCTGAGGTCCTCGTGCATTATTTTACTAGCGAGTATTCACAGATGAATCTGTTGTATTCTGCGTTTGCTGTAAAAACAGAACCTATATAAATCCTCAGCTTTACATTTGCTACTGCCACATTTAAGTGCAAACTACAGTGCTAATCAGATTTCCAGCCAACTTAGGTTTAGTGACGCAGAGCTTTAAGAACATAAAACCATTCAGACTAATGAATGGCTCTGAACATACAGTCCAGTGCCTCGGCTGCAGCCAACAGATAACAACACAGGAGCATTAATAATCGTCATTCAGTCATTTTACCTTCTTCACTCTTTTCAATATTTCAACCGTCATAGAGCGAGAAGCTCTGGAAAGGTCACCAGTCCATCATCGGGTTATAAATATTCTGCAATATAACTGCTGGACAAAGTAGTCTTTAATTCAAACTCTTTTAATTTTTTATCCCCATTAGTTGTTGCTGCAACTTTAAAACCTAAATATTTGGGAGGCAGCGTGGCTCTGTGGATAGAGCAGTCGTCTTGTAGCCTGAGGGTTGCTGGTTTTATCCTTGGCCTGTCGAGTTCATGTCAAGGTGGCCCAGAGCAAGACACTGAACCCCTAATTGCTCATGACGGGGCAGCTTCCGCCATCAGTGTGTGAATGGGTGGATGTGACGTATATGTAAAGCGCTTTGGGTAAAAACGCTGTATAAGTATAGATCATTTACCATTTAAATATTTGAAACTGATAGGCCTGATCCCAAATCCCCCGTCTACTCAATGTCATTCAATCAATCAATCAATCAAATTTTGATTTATATTTAGATATTTTACAATATCTAAAAGATACTCAAAGTACTTTACAACATTCATAAAAAGTGTGTAAAAATAATGCATGAAAACATAAAATAATTAAAACACGTAATAGGACCATTGGAAAGTGCTGCAGTGCTGCAGGGTATTAAGAGCCTTCCAGAAGTGCATAAACCAGAGAAAATAAGAATGACAAAATACACTCAGAAACAAGACTGTCCTAGTCAGAATTAAACGGCAGTTTAAAAAAGTGGGTCTTCAGCTACGATTTAAAAAGACCAAGATCAGTAGTGATGCGAATGTCAGGGGGCAGTTTGTTCCACAGTCTAGGAGCAACAAAACAAGAATCACCCCACTGTTTGTACCTCGACCTTGGGACTTCTAGCAGAAGCTAACCTGAAGAAGGCAGGGCTCTGCCATGATTACGGATAATTAAAATCTCCGACAAGTAGGAAGGTGCCAGGCCATTAACAGCATTTAAAAAGAGCAGAAGTTTAAAATCGATTTTAAAACAAATGGAAGGCAAAGGAGTGACAACAGCGTGGGGGGAGGGGGGGGGGGTGTTCACATGGATGTGCTTGTTGAAAATCGGCAGCAGCAAGTACAAGTTAACGTAAACATAAAGGGCGTTACAGTAGTCCAGTCTTGAACTTATGAATACATGGACGGCCTTTTCAAGATCCTGCCAACTGAGAAAGGGAAAAATATTTGGCCAAAAAATGAAGCTGTAACAACAGAATTGACCTGTTTAATGTTACGCCCAGGTTTTTATCGTAATTTGAATGAAGGTGGCCAGAGGTTAACTCTTCAAAGGGTTAAATAATCTAACTTTATCATTGTTCATACAATGTCAACATTTGAATTCTGATCCAAAATTCATTTATGTCTAGGCTGGAAATGCATCACTTGGTTTCTATGCTGGCCACCAGGGTGGTAGATTCAAACAAAATAAAAGAAAGAAAGAAATAACCAGACGGACCAAAGTTCAGCTAAAGACTACTAGCTTTGGCCCACAGCAAACCTGCTGTAATCTCTGTCCAGACTGGCTCCTCATGTTTGGAATCCACATCCAAGCCGAGGGCTGACATCTGGATCACATCTGGACCACTCAACACTTAGCTGTAGCCCAGATTAAGCTTAAATGTTCCTGCTATCTGGGAAGACACAATTCCACCCGTGTATTTTTAAAAATCTAATGATTCAAGTGTAAACATTTATCTGATATAAAATGAGTTTAAACATACACAGATCCCAGATCACATGCATGCATACGTACACACAACTTTATATACACATACAGACGTAGACAAAAATGATGGTACCTCTAGAAAAGACTGAAAATAATGTGACCAAAGGAACGTGTTAATCCAAGGTGTGTCCACTAATTAGCATCACAGGTGTCTACAATCTTGTAACCAGTCAGTGGGCCTATATATAAGCTACAGATAGTCACTGTGCTGTTTGGTGACATGGTGTGTACCACACTCAACATGGACCAGAGGAAGCAAAGGAAAGAGTTGTCTCAGGAGGTTAGAGAGAAAATTATAGACAAGCACGTTAAAGGTAAAGGCTATAAGACCATCTCCAAGCAGCTTGATGTTCCTGTGACTACAGTTGCACATATTCAGAAATTTAAGATCCATGGGACTGTAGCCAACCTCCCTGGACGTGGCAGCAGGAAGAAAATCGATGACAAATCAAAACTTCTTCATCCGTCGTTGTTTGAGCCAAAGTGGACTTAATTGGAGACGACCAAGGAGGAACCATTGTTGAAAACAAATCATAAATAAGCCAAACTACATGTTGACAAGCCACAAAGCTTCTGGGAGAATGTCCTATGGACAGATGAGACAAAAATGGAACTTTTTGCTGAGGCACATCAGTTCTATGTTTCCAGACGGAAAAATGAAGCATATGAAGAAAAGAACACCGTCCCTACTGTGGAACATGGAGGAGGCTCTGTTATGTTCTGGGCTGCTTTGCTGCATCTGGTACAGGGTGTCTTGAATCTGTGCAGGTACAATGAAATCTCAAGACTACCAAGGGATTCTAGAGAGAAATGTGCTGGCCAGTGTCAGAAAGCTTGGTCTCAGTCGCAGGTCATGGGTCTTACAACAGGACAATGACCCAAAACACAGCTAAAAACACCCAAGAATGGCTAAGAGGAAAACATTGGACTATTCTAAAGTGGCCTTCTATGAGCCCAGACCTAAGTCCTATTAAGCATCTTTAGAAGAAGCTGAAACATGGCGTCTGGAAAAGGCTCCCTTCAAACCTGAGACAACTAGAGCAGTTTGCTCATGAGGAGTGGTCCAAAACACCTGCTGAGAGGTGCAGAAGTCTCATTGAAAGTTACAGGAATGCTTTGATTGCAGTGATTGCCTCAAAAGGTTGTGCAACAAAATATTAAGTTAAGGGTACCATCATTTTTGTCCAGACCTGTTTCATGAGTTTAATTTTTTAAAATAAATCTGTTGAAGCATGGTTGAAAACCATTGTGAGTTTTTCTTTCATTATCCAAAGGTTATCAACAATTTTGTCCACATCTGTACATGCACGCATATACATATACAAACATTTCTTCTCTCTTTTTTTATGTTATGGATGAATAAAAAAGAAATAAAATAAACGAAGATGTGGTTTGCCATAAATTTGTGACAACAAGCATTAGGTGGTTAATTTGTCAGCTGCAGCTGGTTTCTCTCAGTTGTCCAAACAACAAACAGGAAAAGAGCAGATTTACAGATTTAATGGTCTTTAAATTATGTAATTATGTTTAAAGAAGGAGCTGTAACTAATATTTACCCATGTTCAGTGTTGTGCACAAACAACATGAAAATAAGCCATTCATAACCGGTGTAACAAATTATGTCGGACATAAGGTGAAAGCACCACTTTCAGCGCATGACCATGAACACATCACACTGACTTAAACCAGATGAAGGCACTGAATTAGCTTTTCTGCTCCAGTCACAAGTATAAATACTGTAAAGTCTATTGAGAATGTGAAGGGACTCACCAGCCACTTTATTAGGCCCACCTCTCTTTTTACAAATATCTAATTGGTCAATCACGCGACAGCAAGTCGATGGTTGTAGTCATGTAGACACGGTCAAGATGACTTGCTGAAGTTCAAACTGAGCATCATGGAAGAAAAGGAAATTTAAATGAATTTGAATGTGGCATGGTTGCTGGTCTGAGTATTTATTGGTATTTTCCCACACAACCATCTCTAGGGTTTACAGAGAATGGTCTAAAGAAGAGGAAAATATCCAGTGAGCAGCAGTTGTCTGGACCAGGATGTCTGGTTGATGTCAGAGGTCAGAGGAGAAGGGACAGACTGGTTGGAGATGAAGGAAAGCAGGAAGTCAAACGTAGATTCACCAGAACTGGACAATAGAAGATGGAGAAATGTTGCTGGTCCGATTAATCTTCATTTTAGCTCCACATTCAGATGCTAGGCTCAGAATTTGGTGAAAACACCATGAAAACTTGGATCCATCCTGCCTTGGAGCAGCAGGAATATTATCTTAGCCCACTTTGGACCCCACAGCCTACCTGAGTATTGTTGCTGACCATGTCCATCCCTTTATGACCACAGTGGAGCATCTTCTGATGCTACTTCCAGCAGGATAAAGCATCATGTCACAAAGCTCAGATCGTCTCCACCTGCTTTCTAGAACATGACGATGAGTTCACTGGACTCCAACGACCTCCACAGCCACCAGATCTCAGTCCAGTAGAGCAGCTTTGGGATGTGGTGGAATGGGAGATTCTCATCATGGATGCAGCCGACAAACCTGCAGCAACTGTGTGATTCTGTCATGTCAATATGGAGAAAACCTCAAAAGAAGGTTTCCATTGCCTTGTTGAATCTATAACACCAAGAATAAAGGTGGTTCTGAAGATAAAAAGGGGTCCAACCCGGTACTACTAATAAGTGGGCGGGGTGATTATAGGCCAGGCTGTGTTGCATGCTGGATCAGGAGTGTCATCTTGTGAGGAATGCTCTCCTGTTGCTTTTCTCGCCTGGTTAGATTAGTTTGGTTAAAACAGCCCAGTCTAGTTGAGAAAGAAAACTTGGAGCTCAAGGACTCTTTATTATTCCCGTGGAGTCATTTGCTATGCAGCAAGCCGTAAAACAATCAGTCAGTGCACAATCACACAGAAAGAAGAATAAATATCTAAAAGGAAATTGATAAATAAACAAAAACAGAAAATAGAGCTACTTATTCGGCAGGGCAATGCCACTTGGACTGTATGGGATATATTGTCTGCCCTCAAGAGTGTGTGTGTTACATCAGTCACAATACACAAGTACCTCAAACTCTATTATTTAATTGCATTAAGCCGGCTATAAATAGTTGATCTTTTGTGTCGGCGCTTTGGCTTAGACAAAGTGAGCACAGCAGAACAATGGAGCGCATGGTTTGCATGCTAATTTAATAAGTTACACTCTTTAAAAAAAACAACAACATACTGCACATCCACACGCAAATGACAGTTTACTTGAATTACATTTTTGTTTCAGTTTGTTCCTGCTGTTCAGTGATGTTTAATGTTCTCAGCTGTTTGTAGCCAACAGGCTGAAGCTCCTGACTGGTACACAGGATGTGGCAAATCAATGTAGGAAGGGGGTGGCAGATGTTGGAGTGAACTATTGGTACCATGTTTTCACATAAAGCCTTATAACATAGTCAGATTAATAATTCGTGCTGTAGCTTGTTCCTGTAGGGGAAGTTTTTTGGTAGCTATATAAAGTTTGGAAAGGTTTACCAATTATTGATTTATAAATAAATATTTTATTTATTATTTAATTTAGTTTAGTCATTTAATCAACTAAAGTAGGTCTAATTATTGTTAGTGTAATTAAGCACTATGATGCAAAGCATGAAGCATGGTGGTGGCAGCATCATGTTATGGGGATGTTTTTCATCAGCAGGGACTGGGAAACTGGACAAATGGAAATGATGGATGGAGATAATATAGGTAGATTCTTGAAGAAAACCTTTTCAGTCTTTCAGAGATTTAAGACTTGCAGCTTTAATTGCTGCAAAAGGTGTCTTTACAGATACTCACATTGGGGGGTGAATAGATATTAATCCACCACTTATTTTTCTTTTTTTTTTAGGTTCTTACCTTTTTCCATTTCAGTTTGGACTATCTTTTTAATATTGTCTTTATTTTCTTTTTTTTTATTTTAAAGAGAAAAATGCCAAAGAACCCTGAATTGGATTATAGAAAATGAATGAATGATTAAAAATGCCAAGAGGAAATTAAAGCTTTGCAAACCAACATACATCCCCTGATCTCTAGGCCAGTGATTTCCAACCTATTTTTCCTGAAGACCCCCTTCATGTTCATGATCCGCCCCATGTTGAAACCATGCTTGGTTTTACTCTTTCATTAGCAGCTGACTGCTGCTGACTGACTTCTTTCCTGTGATAAAACCAAAGTTAAGCTAATTACCAACATTTAGCCTTTTTTTCCCTTTTCAAAACAAGGACGATTCATCTGCCTTTTCTTTCTTTTTTTTTTTTTTTTTTACTTTTTTTCACATATTTGCAGCTCATGTCAGTTGTTGTTCCTGACCATTTTAAGAAGTATAGTATAGTACATATAATAGTTTTTCTGGAAATAGAAGTAGTATTTTGTCTCTGATTGTCTGCTTTGCAGCATCTGTGTTAATCTCTATATTTAACTTGGTATTATGAAAAGTGGCCTGAATGCATCTTATGAAATAGCGCAAGGTGTCCTACTTACACTGGAGTGGTAGTATGTTATGCAAATTCCTCCAGTCGTCTGGAAATAGACATAAATCCCCTCCTCGAAGCTCACCACACAAAGCTAGCAGATCACTCAGACCTGTGTTATCAACAACCCGAGAGGATTCCTGAGACTTGCTGATGCTGTTGATGATGTAGCATGAATTTTGTTTTAGATGTAGCAGCGGGTGTAATTTCCATAGACACAAAGTTAGATTGTGGGATCTTTATTTCTCCACTGCCAAAAATAACAAGGAAAAAACAAAGGAATAAAAAAGGGCAGCTTTAAATGAATTTGAAGTCTTTAAATTCCATGGATATTATAATGCAGTTCTCTAAGCAGACTGGATGGCAGTATACTCATTACAACTTAAAGTGGCTTGAGACTTGAATTTGACTTGCAAAAAAGGAACCTGTGATCACCTCTGGTTTCTACAGCTGTCTTGAATTTAAAAACTAATGCTCATTAAATGTCCATGCAGCCATTTTACAAACGGATGGATTAAAAACTGCGAGACCACAAACTGTCGGCTGCAACTAAACCATCATACTGATTATTAATGTTAGTTAAACATTTATTGTTCTGATATTTTGATAATACATTATCTGTTTATCTGTGTTGATTCATTTCTGATCACTTAATATATTCTGGGTGTTATAAAAGATAAAGACGTGTCTAAATATACTGGATTAATTATTTAATACATCTTGCAAAAGATATGAAAGCAGTCAAAAATATGAGGAAGTATATTTATTACAAGAACAGTGAAATATACAAAGAAAACTTTACTTTCTTGGGAATACAGTACAGTGCAAAAGTCGAGAGCCACCACTCAGTTCTTTATATTAAGCTTCCAAGCAGCCAGACTGTTGTAATCATTTAAGTGATCTTGAGCAACTCCATCTTTCTGAACATCTTTCTCGGAGCATTTGCTGCTTTTTTAGTCATTTTTATCCAGTCCTCGAGACAATTTACAGAGGAATGTGTTGTTTTTGTTAAAGCCACTTAACACTGACCTGAACCATTCAAGCATAAATAAGCAGCTAATTCAAGGGATTGTCTACAAGCATAACAGCAACTTGGTAAAGTCACAAAGGCACACAATTTGTTCCCATTTTCTTTTTCCCATCTATAAAAATGCCAAAGATAACACTTGGTGTTTCCCAAAGAGCTGTTAGCCGAAAATGTATCATGGTGTGCAGACTCTGGACAAGTGGAGGACAAAAGAAAAAGAGTCAGAACTTAAAAAAACGATCTACATCAGATGAACACGATCTGAAAATCCTGAAGAAATAGGAACAAATCCAGCAAAGACCTGAACCAAGACCTGAGAGATGCATCTGGACCTTCAGTTGATCCATCTACTGTTAGCTGAAGCCTCATCAGAAATGGTCTCCATGGAAACGTGGCTGTCAAGACGTCATACTTAAGGAAGGGAAACAGGGAAAAAAGGCTGAGGTGTGTCACATGACAAGAACTGGACTGAAAATCAGAGGAATGGATCCTTTTCAAAATTCAGAGTCTGGATCTCAACATTACTGAAGCAGTCTGGGATCATCTGGACACAGAGCAGAACAAAAGGCAAAAACATCCAAAGAAGGAAAGTCAAGTTTTTATTTTAAGCATGTTTAAAAACATGTTGACCAAAATGGTGTAAAACACAAAGTCCTCAAAGAAGTCTTGATTTAAATAAGCTTGTCTAACAGGGTTTGGACTGTGCTGAAGAATAAAGCTGCTGACTTTCAAGCTTTTTGAAATTATTTCAGCTCTTTTTTTTATGCTGTAATTACATTTGTTTCAAGAAAATCATGTGCTTGTTCCTGTCACTATATAAGAGAAATATGCGTGTCAAGACGTTTGGACAGTACTTTATATATATATATATATATATATATATATATATATATATATATATATATATATATTATATATACACACACACACACACACACACTTCACAGATCAGCAGACTAGACCCACAAAATATATCAGAGACCTTAGGATTGGTGTAATAACATTTATTGAGTGCAGGGGAATGTCTCAGGGTTGTCGACTCTGGTCTTAAGCGGTCGGCTTGTCTGTGAACGCAGGAAAACAGGGGAGAGAACTTTGAAAACTCAGGGGTTAATATTTAGAGATTAGATCACAGCGCACCGGCAGGAGGGATGGAATTCAGGTGAGGGTGCTGAGAGAGAAAGCTGTTTAGAGGAGCCTCCGCCGGGGAAGCTGGAAAAGAGACTGCTGATCCAGGGGTTAGAGTTAGAATGACAGAGGGATTTTAACACTGGGTTTCTCTGTCTGGGATGAGCACTTCATAAAGTCAGGTTAGTCCTCCTATTGATCCAAAGAGGAGTGAGTAATGTCCATAATCCCAAATCCAATCCTAGAAAGCAATCCAAAGGTCAGAGTTTCAAAAAATCCACACAGGCAAAAAACAGAATTTACCAGGCTGGGGCAGGTTGAGGCAACAACTCCGGGAGAAAGCAGGTCCGCAGGCAGGTGAGATGGCTAGAAACGTTCAGGAGTTAACACAGATGATCTGGCAGTGACCAGTAGGAAGACTCCTGCTTAAATAGAGAGCAACACAGGTGGAAAGCATCAGCAATTAGAGCAAAGCAGGTAAGATGCCTTCAGAGGCGGCTGGGAAATTCCAATCCCCACCTAAAACTATGAAACTGGGACTTGGTCCTGTTTTTTTAAAAAATCCAAAACCTTGTTACTGGATTGTTTACAGAAACCTCAGTTTGCATTACAGAATTCTGTCACTCATGTTTTGAAATGTTTTGTTGGTATGCATTTAGAGTAAAAAAAATTCTTCCACATTTTAAATTTTACAGTTTGCTTTGTTTTTATTATAAGTTATTAAACATAAGCTTTCAATGCTTTGCATGATAATATTTTTATTTTATAAGCTAATCTTCGTCTCCGTGCAACTAAAATGAAAAGTAAAAGCATTTGATGGTGGATGAGCTTTAATGTTTTGAGTTACAAACTTTACTTCTCTGCATTTGTATAGTGTCTCAGTATTATGATGAGATCACCCACAAATGGAGATTATGACATGATCTTAAAAAGTGACTTCTCACTTGTTATTATCTTCTTGCAGGCTGCTTCCTCTTCTGCTGGACTCCGTTCTTCGTGGTTCACACCATGCGGGCCTTGTGTTTCACGTGCAACATCCCTCCCGCTCTGATGAGCACTGTCACCTGGCTGGGCTACGTCAACAGCGCCCTCAACCCCGTAATCTACACCATCTTCAACACAGAGTTCAAGAAATTCTTCAAGAAGTGTTTCCGAAGCTGCTGCTGACACAAGATTGCCTCTACAGACTCCGAGATGATGCGCTGAAGGAGGGCGTTTGAAGGTCAGCCGGAGGTTTGAGTGGGTTTGCAGCTTACAGCTCTTGACTGGGAAATCTCAAAGTCTGACTCTCTATGAGAGGAAAAACAGTTGACAGTATCCAGCCAACAGCCGGCCAATTTTTATAAAGGAGTCTTTTTTTTTTTTTTAAATTTCTTATTTGTTTAAGTTTTTTTCTGATTTTGTGAATTATTGTCCAGAAGAAAAGGTTGTGTAACATGAAGAGGAAGAGATGCTCAAGATTTCTGTCTCTGCTCAGCCTTCCTCTGCAGGAGGACACAGTCTATCAGCCTTTGCTTGGGGTTATAGTATGCTAGTCCCCGTGAAGGCCGTGGGATTTATATGGATCCTTAGCAGCAACTGCCTGAAAGGATAATCTCAGGGCAAAAATGCCCCCAAGGATACAGAGAGACAGAACAAAGTTCAGCTGAAGAGAAAGACAAGCAGCTTCATGACCAAAAACCAAGAAAAAGAATCCTATAAATTCAGCCATGTTTTATTCTTCTACAGATAAACTTGAAGGAACAGTTCCACGTCTCGGTTTTCTTGCCAGCAGATTAGAAGATAGATGCCACTCACATGTCTGTGCAGTTTAAATAAAGCTACAGCTAGCTGCATGTTAGCTTAGCTTAGCATGAGGACTGGGAGCGAAGACTAATAGCCTGGCTGTGTCTGACGGTGTGGTGCTTGTTTTGAGTTTACGTATTTAACCCAACTCATTTCAGATGATAATTTAAATGCCTCCATTCACCTGGATTTACGTATTGACTTCAGTCTGCTTTTTGTTTCAGACTTTAAGATGACAAAGAGGATATTTATACCACCATTCAGTCTCCTTCTGCTCGCTGTGATCACAAACCTTGTTTTAAAGCAGCCAAATTTTTATTTTTGAATTGCATCAGTAAAAAACAGAATTGATTGCTCATATAAATCTGTTCTAGCAAAGAGATAGAAAGATAACATCAACAGGTCCTCATGGCGAACTCATGATTGAAGTTGCCACAAAACTCCAACATTGAGTCAAAGTGAAAGAAGAGAATAAATCATGAACTTTCAGAAACCCCTTAAGATTAAATATGGTTTACCAAACACCTCAACTGCCAACCTACCCAGTAAGGCCCCCTTATAAACTGACTGAAACACTATATGAAGATTTAAGTCATTTAAGTCAAATATTTTCATCAGATGAGAATCTTTATTAATCCAATTTGTCATGAGCTGAGGGATTTCTGTGTCTCAGTAGTAGATCCCACATGACGACTGTAGTTTACTTGTAGTTACGTTACCAGTCAAAGGTTTTGACTCATTGTTGCATTGAATTTAATGAGAAAGTGTGTCCAAACTTTTGACTGGTACTGCATATCTGTAGTTAAAGTTTTGTGACCAGACAAAGTTTTTTAAGTTGCTGTGAAATGGATCTCAGAGTTTGTTCTGCTGTTTTCTGTGAAAGACGAGTTGAGAAGCCCAGCTGTGTCTGACTGGTCTGCTGCTCTGGCCTGAACAAGCACCACCCACCGCGCTGCGTGTCCCCGAGTGTACGGAGGGAGAAAAGTGCCACAATGAAATAAACACAGCACTGAACAATTAATTAAATGTGTCATTAATTTATTAAAATTAGAAATAGATACATAGAATCAATAAATAAATATTTAAAAAAAAACAATTTAAATGTCTCATTAATATTAGAAATAAACTGATATATAATTAATCAAATGTAGATTTAATTACTTAAATATGTCCGTAATTAATAAAAAAAAAATTATTAATTAATACTTCCGCAAATAATGACACTATGTCATTATTAACTATAATGAAATCTCACGTTGAGATTAACGATATCCCATTTTTATATTTGGGTTTTGATACTTGCAGTGCTTGCAAAGTCATTTCTTCCATCACCAACTGACCATTTCAGTCGTATAATTATGCAGATTTACACAATTTAAATTAAATGCTGCCTTTATTACAAGGAACTCCAATGTCAATTTTTTTAAGTAGTCTTTTTTTTACTCTTTATGTCATTTTATCATTTTTTAAACAGTATTTTATACTTGAAAATGCTAATGTGTCATTAGCCATAGTTACATGGAAACAAATATTTGGATTAAAAGTGTGATATAAAAAAAAATGCTTCATGTAAACGTACCAATCAGAAGGCTCTGAAGGGATTTACTGAATTTCACTGAAGAGATTCAGGGACTGAGAAGGGTGGGTTATCCTGGTTGTTGCTCCGATCGGCGTGTAGAAACATGTTATGAATGTCGGAGAGAAATTATCCTTACTGCGCATGCCTGTTACCTGAGCTGTAAATCAGCGTAACGTAATCCCACAGTTTACGTTACAGCTTGTATTGCACCATTGGCTTTACTCAATAGTTTATTTAAAAAAAAAGAAAAGTTACGTCTAGTGGGACCAGAGCAGATCAAATGTGATACAATTACACTGCTTGAGTCTTAAAAGACTAATTTTATTAAGGAAGAGACGCGGAAATCAAGATACACACACTTAGTATTGTTTGTTTACATCGGACATCACCGTTTCTTCTTCTATTGCTGTTCCCAGTAAGTCAGACTGCGGTACGATTCTGCACATTGTTCTGTTCCAGCATGTGATGCATGTGATGCATGTAAACATGGAATGATCAGAATAACGTTTCCATGTTCATGTTCATGTCTGATCAGAATGCTAACCCTAATGAAGAAAACACGACTAATGTGCATCAGCGGTGTATCAACTTTCTGTCTAATGAAAAACTCTTGAATCTTTAAATTTCAGCTAAGCTGATGTTGAATGGTGGGACGGACTGATCAGTCCACTAGAGCAGACCAGTGAGAGTGGGCTATGGTATGTTTTACCATAAAAAAATACTTCAGTTTAAAGGTGCAAATAATACTTCACAAGCAGTTTCATGCAGTTTTTTTTTTTGTTGTTGTTTGTTTGTTTGTTTCTTAAAGCCATTGTTAACTTTTTAGACTTTTTAGTCTGTAAAATTCCCCAAAAGTTTGCAAAATCCTTGTGTTTTACGTTACACTATTTTCATCTTTTCTCTATACAGATGATATGGTGTTTTATTAACTAAACTCTTGTTTTTTTAATGGAGCAATTTGATATGCAGAGGTGTGAAAAAGTTGAGATAAAAGTTAAGATATTTATGGCTACAGAACCACGCAAGAGGTTTTTTTTTTGTTTGTTTTTGTTTTTTTGTTTGTTTGTTTGTTTGTTTTCTATGTTGACAAGTTTTCCAGAACATTTGGAAGAGTCTTGTTGAAGCTTAATAATTTGGTATAGTTAAGAATAAGAATTAATCATTTTAATTTTCTTGTACAGCCAGAAACAGAACAAAGATTTTTATTGTGCTGTTCATTGTTAAACTGATTATTTGATAAGTTCTTTAAAGAGAGAAATCGGACTGCTTTAAACCATCTCAGCTGAAAGGTTTTATAGCCAGATTTCTGCTTGTCTTACTTAAAATATTTAAATAAGATTTTCAAATCAATTTTAAAAGCAACAAATCTTTAAATAACCGTGTTCTGAATATTGCATATGTTTAAAAAATGTATGATGTTAAATGAAACCTTAAAACTGCTTAAACAGAAATTTTATGCACAGCTTTTCCAGAGTGTTGTTTTAACATTCTTCTGTCTCATTTTGTGCAAAAGCTGTATGATATTCTGGATACTGAGTGCAATCGCTCCCAGTGTTTGTATGTCTGGTTACTGACTGTGCCTACGCTATGCCATGTCCACGTTTTATGTGGAAACCTTATTAATAAACAGTGTCATCTTTCTAAATAACTTTGTGGCCTGAAGCTGGATTCTTATCATTTGAGTATAAGTGAGTTGTTGCTCTGTTTTTACCTGTTGTTGTTGTTGTTGTTGTTTTCTATCTTTTGTATTTTTGTCTCCTTTTTCTTCTCTTCATGCTCTCCCTTCCTTTGCCCCCCATCAGGTTTAGAATTAATGTCTAATAATATAATAATAAAAACGTACTAAGGCATCAAGAGGAGTTTAGTATCCGTTAATCTCCTGGAGTGACCACTTTCAGCATTTAGCTGGAATCGTGTGTTACTCTGTTCACTTTCTGGCAACATCTTTCTTAGCCCTAACAAATAAAGGCCTCATTAATATTTCCAATTTAAAAAAATTATTTTAAAATAACAGATCTGTTATTTCAAGAGAACAATCCTTAAAATCTTAAGACGATGAGATAGATAACTGCTTGTTAACTTTTCATTTTTATTTTAGATTTTTATTAGAGTAAAGTGGGGCTAAAAAAAGAAAATAAAAAATAAAGATAATTTGATTTTAAAACATTGGGATTTTGGGGATCCAAATATCCATAAAATAACACCGATGTTCAGTGTTGACATGGATTGGCAGCAGTGTAATAGCATTGATGTTTTAATGTCAGGCTTGAAACTGTCAGAATCGTAATAAATAACGACGATTTTTTTTGTTTGTTTGTTTGTTTTTTTTGGCTTCGACTCACAGCTGTGACAGGACACCTACATGCCCAAAATCAGCGACTCACCAAGATAAGGCCAAATTCAGATTTTTAAAAAAGAATCAGTAATAATTTCATTTTTGGACACCCAGTTATAAAAATTCAAAATGTAAAGTTTGAAAACTGTCAAAAACTTCAAAATTAAGGAGGACACGTGGTAAATATCTGTAAAAGAATCAGTATTGAATCAAACTGAATTTAATAGAAACCTAATAGACTCAGGCTGTTGTGAATCGAATTAAATCAGTTCAGGAAATTAGTGGTTATCTCCAGCCGTCCTGAATATTTTGTTCATTCTGGAGGTTGAAGTGACCAAATTGACGCTCCCTCCTTCCGTATTTCACCTAACATCAGCAGAACCTGACCCAGCTGGAGTCCCGGTCTGTCAGCGATCACAGCAGGTCTTCCCAAAGCTACGAGCTTGCTTTCATCCCTCTGAAGGGAAAACTTTGCTGTACTTAAACTCTTCACAAACAAAACCAGAGAGACTTTGAAACAATTCAAGCTCATGAACAGCAGGGATTGTGAAATGTTGCTTAAGTAAAAGCGGTTTAGTCTAAATGGGAACAGGAATCAACTTTTCACCTCTTGCAGTGTTGATGTAGAAAAGTCAGTCTGGCTTTCTGATAATAAGCTGCTTATCAGGCAGAGCTGCATGTTGTGGCTCAAAACACACTGAATCTGGAACAAACTAACATTAACAATGTCTACAGAACTACAAATGATTGACAAATAACCTCACATATAACTTCACCTGAGCCCGATGGAGCCACTTAGTTATTAAAAACTAAAAATAGAAGTGACAACTCCTCTTTCTGTACTTTCTGCTGACAACCAGCTAACTACCTGCCCTCTGTTAGAGCTGAATATTTCACATTGTGACTCATCAGTGGAGAGAAGGGCTGCTGTTTCTGGTATCTTCATGCATCATTCAGTGGTGAGTCACTGGCTCTATTGCCCCCTTTGTAATAAAGTTGTAACTGTGTAATGTAAGAACTTCTAATACATTCAAAAAATGCTTGTTTATTCTGAATCTGTCACACTTGATTTTAGAAAAGATGACAACCCTACTGATTAGATTAATAATAATAATAAGAAATATATAAAAATCTGGTTGCTTCTGTCAGATAATTCAAACTGGTAAAACACATTTAAAATGCTGTCATGGAGTGTTTCCATTAAAGTCATTACTAATGGAAAATAACTCTGCTCTTAATAAGCACACAGACTCTGAGATGAGAAGATCAGGCAGCAGATGATAAAACATTGTCACAGAGTTGTCAGCAGCACCTTGTTTTTTTTCTCCAGGACTGGGTTGAAAAGGAGGAGAGGTGGGAAAAGGGAGGGAAGTGTTAGAGCTGGATGTAGGCAGGCGCTAAGATCCACCACGTCTGTAAGAACTGCAATCACACAAACTCCAGCAAAGGGGAAATGAAGGTTGACTGGGTATGTACTGGACCAAGATTTAGATTCCTCTGTATATTTAGAAAAGGTTTCCTAGAAACATCACATGAACAACTCATCACTACTCACAGGCGGATAAAAGCTTTTTGTAATAAAAAAAAACTATAAGTTCAAGATTCAAGATACATGATACGTGTCTTCTGCCCCCTGGTGGAGACCTTTTGCACTAATAAACCCCATGTATGTGCAAATTATTTTTGCTGTTTACATATTTTGTTAAAGGGCCACATAAAGACAGATTAAAAAAAATATAGAATTTTGTGTCCATTATTTCTTGGCTAAGGTATTCAAGGTTTAAGAACTTTGCAGCATCAAGCCTCTGTGTTAGACATAAGAACAGATGAAGGTTGTTCGGGGGGTGTCTCACAGTCTTGGCTCAGAACAAAGGGAGTGTGTGCTTTTGAGATTGTTGATCCTAAATATTGGACTTTCTTCCTTTGGATTGGAGATCTCTGAAGACTGTTGACCTTTAAAAAAACAGCATAAGCCCCATTTTTGTTTAATTCCATCTCATTTATCATGCTTGATTCATTTAGTCTTTTTTTTCATTTTATCACTATGAAAGACTTTGTTTTCATATCTATTATTTAAGGTTTTATAACTGAGACATTTCTTTTCTTGGAAAGTGCCATATAAATTCATTTTGTCCTAAACAGCACAGTCGAAGCTAACTTCACTGTCACACTAAGTCAGCTGTCACATTTCTGAGTGAGTGATTGTTTCATCACTGACAAGTGTTTTTACCTGAGGAAAATCTGCAGGAATATTATATGCATTACTTATGTTCTCTGTGTAGATCTGAGAATTAATTTTATGAATTTAGGATCTTTTAAGCTCTGCAGAGCTTTTGGAACTTGTTGGACTCAAGTCCACTTTTTCACTGGACCTGATCCAGAATCATCCTCTTAGCAGGACTGTGATCCCCCAGAAACGGTGACAAAATTAACATTTCACTTGGATCACTCAATGAGGTCAATAAGGAGGGAGGGGAACAGGCAACAGACTCTTCAGCCTTCATAATATGTGTGTGTGTGTTTTTTTAATCCCTTTCTTATGACTTCCATTGCTGTTGCGCTTGTCACTTTTCCAAAAAATGAAGCTCTTGAAGTGCACCCCCCCAACTTAAATGATTTGTCATGACAACAAGCTTAAAAGAAAGAAGCCTATTATGACTTCAAGTGTAGAAGCGAAGCGATTATTTGCTGCATCTGCATTCATACAGAGAGGATCTGTAGAAAAAGCCTCCAGTACAATCAAAAGCTGCCATGGCGATTCTGAACCATACACCAAACCAGCAGCCTCTACAATCCTGTTTCCCAAAAAGCAGAATAAAAACAGAAAGCAGTGATAGGCAAGTTACTGAAACTTGGGAAGACTTAAAGAGAAGAATTAGCAACAGCTCAGTTAGATGAAATAAAGAGAAAACCTCTTTAGTAAAGGTGTATGAACCTGTGAGAGATTAAGGAAAATAGTTAAATAGTTATCAGTAAAAAGAAAAAGAAAATGGTGGATTTCTACTCAGTGGTGCATAGTAAGTATTAAAAGATTTAGAGTATGAAACCACCTGCAGGGTCTTTTCAGGACAAACTGACCTTGCTGTGGTCAAGCAGCAATAACACACTTAAAGTGGCTCTGTGGGAGATAATGTGAATGAATTGCTCAGCAGGTGGGATCAGGGTTGTAAATTTAGTTTTATTCCAACAACTTGAGTGAATTTAAAAACAGATGCAGGTGATCCATTTACATTGTGAGACTTAAAATACTCATTTTATACTGATTTCTGTTTCTGAAATTAAAAAGCATTGAGTGCATTCATCCATACTCACAGCTGCATATGTCCACATAGGCAATATGTGTGTGTGGAGCTTATAGGCTGAATATTCTTTCTCTTTCATTGCAGTCCAAGATTATTTCTTGTGGGGACTCACAGTCAGTTCAGTTTCAAATCAAAATGTGTGTCAGCTTCTTTGGAGTCAGTTTTACAATAAAGGCTGTAAAAATGAGCAAATCCACTTCTTCCAGGACATATTCTTTCTGTAGGAATCATCTTCTTGGCAACACAGAAATTAGATTTAAAGTGTTAATGTTGTAAAGATGTCGCCTTAATCCCAAACCTTCAGCTTTTCCTAAATTCAAATAAATCTTTATTATTTAACTTGTGAATCAGGGCCTGAAAGTAAACCAATCAAGCTTCAGTCGTTTGCTTCACAGACCACACGTTGAAATTTAATAAATAAAACTCTGAACCTCACATTGCTCCCAGTCTGTTCCTTACTTTTATGTCTCTTTTGATTCAAGTTGCTACTGAGTTCATCTGGAGGCATCAGAACAAAATGCATCATACCGGAAGAAACTCAGATAGGGACCATTTCCTAATGTGGTGAGAATTTTTTTTAAATATGGCAAAAAAAACTTCATCCAATAGCTTCAGGTAGTAAAAATCTGAGGGTGAAATAACTGAAAGATAGAAAAGGGATAATAATAATAATAATAATAATAAATGATATTTTCAGACAATATATACAGGGCTGACTATGGACCAGCCGTGGAGGAGAACTTAGGCAGTGAGTTCAATATTTCATAATATTTCATATAAGTTTTTCTTTCCTGTACAATAACGGTGAAACCAGCCACTATTGTCAAACAATATTGTCAAACGTAACAGTATGACAATATAAAAGATTTTTTCCTGTGCAAATGAACAAAATAGGCCATATAAATAAAAGATTATTTCCAAAGTGGACCTCAGTCTAGGATAGCTTTCTAACATCTGGTACAATGTTCGTCCCCTGCAGTCGCTGCAGGTATCTTGCAGCTTTGTTAGTTGTTGCTGGGGAGCCCTTACCAGCACATCAGGGTGGTCACTCCGTCATGTGTTGTAGGCCGGATACGCCAGGAGTTTCCTGATCTGGAAGTGAGCTACAGTGGGTTCCTGCAGGTCCTTCACTGAAGCGTGACACGTGCCTCACAACGACCTCTTCCTTTGGTGGCCTCTCATACTGAGCACTGAGGTCTTCTGGAACCTTCTTCAGCTCCTCCACAAACGTGGCAGGATCAGTGAAGACGAAGAGAAACTCATCAGCTCACTGACATGCTCACCTTCTGCACAGCTTTCATCATTTATAAAGTAAAATTAAGTTTTATAATAAGTATTTTTTAATAAACATTATTTTTACTCCGTTACAGAATTTGTCTTAGTGAAATCTATCATAAAATATTTATTTCTTTTTACAGGCTGGCAGAAGCTTGTCCTTTCTTACCCTCCAAGGTCATCACCTGCCCATGTTCTGCATTTTTATTGAAATGTATTGCTGCCAGATAGAGCCTAAAAAGCCAAATAAAACATATTAAAATAAAAAAAAGTATTTTTAGTGTTGATGGCATGACGTCAAACTATATTATTGTAACAATATTAAAGAGAATAACAATATTCTGCCCAGAAACAGAAAGAATTTGGTATTCTTGTTGGTTCGAATCTAATTTTTTTACCCGCAGAGCATTCGCATGAATGGAAAACCACGTTCTTTGGAGCAAAATGAAGAATTTCGTTTTCAGAGTCTGAATGTGATTTCTAATGGATTTCCGCGTGGCCACTTTCTCAGATTTGGTCTTGGAGGACGTTGCTGTCCAGTTCATGTAGTTTTTAATGCTAGGCAACAACTTCCTCAGCACCTGGCTATCCTTATTTCGGGCCAATTAAAATAAGACCACTGTTGCCTTCAAAAAGAAGGAGAAACTCTTTAGAGGTCAACAAGCTGCTGTGCTCAAAAATACTTTTTTTTTTTTTTTTTTTTTACCAATTACATGTTTCTCCATTTCAGACCAGAACTAAAAATATAATTCATGTCCAAAAAATATAAGAGCAGTGGTTGCAGTGGATTTCAGACAGCAAGCCCAATTTTATTTGGTGACAGTTGGACTTATAAAAAAAAAAAAAAAAAAGAAGCAGATTGACAAACATGACATGAAAATAAAACTTCGCTCAGTTTTACATTCACATGATGGTAAAAAAAAGAGAACATCCCAATTAAACCAGGCTTAAAATAAACATGTTTCTCCAACTGAATTTGTCAAAGTTGGATTACACAATGTGGCTGGAAGTCCAATCATTCCTGCATGTACATGACTTTAACTGGTTCAACTGGACCACATTATTTACAAATTTTAATAAAGTCTTTTATTGTCTTCATGTTGGATCTGAATCACCTCATTGAACAGATTCAAACTGACTTGTTCAGCTGCAGGTCACAGCTTTAAATCACCATTAGCGACTCTCTGGCTCCCCCTGCTGGCCACAGCTCACAATTACTTATTAAAATCCGGACTTCTCATTTAACCTTTAAAAATAAAGATGAATCATGATGTGCATTAATCCACTGTTAAAAACAGTCTCTGTGCTTCTCTTTAAGCTATATTTAAGTTTCCAGCAGTCTTTTAGTTTAAGTTTTAATTTTGTATTTCACATCACTGACATTCAGCATGAAGCTTGAACATATTTTAGGAAACATGGAAAAAAAAAAAAATACTGCACTAGAGAATCTGTTCCAAAAAGCTCAAAACAAAAATTTCCTTCATTTTCATTGTGCTATATATACACTTTATGTGAAACTGCTTATTTTATATATAAAGGCAACCATCAGGATTTTTTCCCTTATGTCATTTACATTAATAAATGTGCTCAATAAACCAGTTAATGTCCCAATTATATAAATTATATAAAAACTCTTAAATTTTTATCGTTTAAACATTTTTTTAAGAATTCCAAAAATAATTTTGGGGAGAAAAAAATGCAAAAGGAAAATAATACAGAAATAAAAACAGGGATAGAAAAATAAAGGAGGAATTGTATTTATTAAATAAATAAACTGAAACTTGAATGACAAAGAAAATAAAAATAGGTATTTAATACAGTTTGTTTTTTGTATAATTAATTTAGTAAATTTTTGAGCCATTCTTATATTTATTTTGTTACTTTTAGCCCTCCATACTACAAAACTTCCAGAAACTAAATGTACTCCATACCATCTATTTTATTCCTTGTTAGTTCAGCGTGATCAGTTTATTGCACGAGACAAAGGATGAGAAAGATCCTGTTATACATCTTTTACCTGCATTTTATCTTTGACTTAGAATAAATTACCTGTTTTACTGCATTTCTACAGAATAGTTCATTGTCTGAGCTTCCACTGACCAACAATCTCATGAAAGTCAGAGAAAAAGAAGTCAGCTGGATCTTCTGCTGCAGTTTTGAGAGCAGCGAAATAAGTCAAACTGTAGGCAGTGAAGACAGGCGAACCTCTCACTCTTCTGTGTGTGTTGCAGCCTGCAGAGAAAAGTCAACGACATCAGTTTTCATGTGGTCACTGCAAAAAAAATGCCTGTTGCACATCCTAGGAAGCATCAAGAAAGATGTTTGAGTTCTGCAGAGCCTGGAGTATC
Organism: Melanotaenia boesemani; assembly: GCF_017639745.1. Classification (NCBI taxonomy): domain Eukaryota; kingdom Metazoa; phylum Chordata; class Actinopteri; order Atheriniformes; family Melanotaeniidae; genus Melanotaenia; species Melanotaenia boesemani. The sequence goes on along the minus strand of NC_055682.1, from coordinate 5,004,919 downwards.
AGTCTATGGAACAAAGTCTGCTGTGGATGGGATGATACAGAGAACAAAAATCAATATTTTTGCATCTGCTGGCTTCATTTATATCTAACCAAATGATAAACTTTCAACAAAAATGATTATGGTTCAAAACCCATCATCTAAATAAGAGACTTAAAAAGAAGACCAAAGAAAATCCGACTCACTTTCTGAGCGCCGGCCGCCATCAGGGCATCCAGCTCCCGAGTCCAGCCCAGGGCACTGACGAGGGCCTGAACGCCGCTGACCACATCGCCCAGCCGCACGACGTCATGAATGGCCCGGGCGAATGGCCCCACCGGGTCCCTGTTGATGAGCAGACGGGGTACAGAGCTGCGCACGGCTCCTGCCAGGCTGGCGAACGGTTCCACCTGCAGAGCAAAGAGAAAGTTTCACAGTGGGATTATTCTCCAAGAATCTATTTACTAACATAAACAGCAAATCATTGTTTTAATATGTTTTCAAATAACAGGTCCCACACATGCTGCATAAAAACACCATAAAATCACCTTTAGGTTCAGAGTACTGCTGATGCTGCAATCTTTAAATAACCCAATCCATCCTGTTGTAGCCTGAGCCTCAAAAATACTTTTTAAGAAGCAGCTTTTAGTTCCACAAAAACACGAAATACAGTTCTCAACCCCTGAAAATAATCATCCTAACACCACCAGCCAGGCTGGCCCGAAGATCATCTGGCAGAAGGCTCTGAAATGTGTATTAAATGATGAGAAATGGCTGAAAATATTATTTAAAAAGAATCTTTGTGGCCTGAAACACTGCTGATGTTGTGAAACCTGAATGGAAGGAGAATTTTCTCAGATTAGATGTAAAAGCAACTCACTCAAAACGACCACATCAGCTGTCAGTCCTGCAAATTCGACCTTTAATTCACTCAGTTTGAATCCAGCACTCCTCACCTCCAGTGAAGTTCCCATGACGATGAGCAGGTCTGCCAGTGGGAAGTCTGTGAGGTACTTCAAGAAGTGCTGAGGAAGCTCTTCCCCAAAAAACACAATGTCAGGCTTTACCACGCCCTTACAGGTGGGACACCTGGGGACCGTCCCACTCATCACGGCGGGCTAATGAGACACAACATAGAAACATCATAGTCTGCCCCTTTTTCCACATTGTTCCACCCCTCTTAATCCACACTGGTCTTACTGAAGAAGAGCACATGTTTTGGGGTACATTATTTTAAGCAGCCACAATGCACCTGGAAGGTGGGAAGTTAAAACTTGGACTTGTGATTTTTGACCACCTTAGATACTCATCAGGTAAAATAATAATAGCTGCTTTATTTGCCTTGAACAAATTCTCATCAGCAGTTAAATTAATTATATATTAATTATAAAAATATTTCTACAGCACTTTGTGCACCATTTAGTCAAATCCAGAACAGCATTCTATAAAAGTCTTGGTCCAGCCCGCATGGGTGTGTGTTTTCCTGCAAAGCAGCTGGACTTTCTTGTGATGTTTTGAAGTGGCCTGAGCAACGCTTCAGTTTTCTGAAAGTCTTTTGAAGGTTTTCTTTGGCTGCTTTTACACCCTTCTTTGTGCGTTTTCAGAGAAATTACTTCTTTCCTTGTTAACTTACTAGTAATCTGTATATCAAAACTCAGGGGATGACGCAGTGTTGTGTCAACATATAACAGAAGACTTAAAGAACCAGTTTCACTAGCAGCCTGTTACAAAGACATGTTGTATTTGTAACAGGCTGGGAAACAGGGAGAAAAGGCCACATGACACAAGACCTGGACTGAAACCAGTGGCAACCGGTCTGATGGAGGGATGAATCCTCCCCAGACCTCGGATCTCAATATTATTGAAGCAGTGTGAGATTATATTGACAGAGAACGTCCAGAGAACTTTCCTACAGAAAGAAGGCTCTACCATCAGAGAAAACCGTTTCCATGAAGAATGTTCGGATGGGTGGAAACCAGATCTGTGGGCGAAAGTGACATAATATCTGACTAAATGAAGAGAGAAAATGTGTTTGTTGTGACTCACTCGGAGGTCCTCATCCTTGTATTTGCGCAGGCACACTGTGCAGGTGGCGGTGGCGAACGTACCGTGGGCCTCCACCAGCATCTCTGGAGGAATCCCGGCCACTTACACAAACACAACAACCAAGCATTAAAACTTCAAATCGCAACACATTATCTATGCAGCGTTGCACACAAACTTCAGAGAGGTAAACGCATACGTCTCTCCAGCCCGTCGATGTTCTGCGTGTACATCCGGAGGAGCTGACCCTTTTCGTGAAGCAGACGCACAAAGTAGTGCGTCAGATTGGGTTGGTAGTTCCCCGGGTAGAGCTCTTTGGCCAGGGCAAAAAAGGGATTAGGGTTTTGGTGGAAAAAGTTGATTTCGAAGATAGCCTCAGCATATGGCAGGTTGTATTGCTGCAGGTTGTCATAGAGACCGCTTCCTGGAGACCTGCAAGTCCAAAACAATAACTGCAATAATAGGTTTAATAACCAGAAAAAAAAAAGCCACCATGACAGGAAACAACATGTGGTGTTTTTACCTGAAATCTGGGATGCCACTTGGAGTGCTGATCCCAGCTCCAGCCATCACAACAACCCTCTTGTACTGCTGATCTCGGATGCTTTTGGCGATGTCCTCCAGAGTCTGCTGCTTGTCAGATGCACCGCTGCCACGCGAGAAGAGTCCTCGCGTCCCATTCCAGCAGGAAAATCCTGTCCATCTGTGAAGAAATTAAAGTCTACTGTCAGAAAGTTTCCCCATTTATCAGCTGGAATTAAAGAAACAAGTGATTCAGCAAACCCAAAGACAACTAAACAATATTTGAAGATGCTTCCTTTAGCTGTGGGAAGCTATAAAATACAAAAGGGTTAAAGGTTCTCAGATATGGCAAATTGGTGTTTTTCTCTAATACAGAACTGGGAAAGAGTTCTGAGCCATCCCTAATTCTTTATATATGCCATTAAAATAGAAAATAAGCACAGTGATTTATTGAAACATGTAAATTAAGTATATAAGGAGAGGGAAACAGCTGGGAGAGTCAAATCAGTGCATGTTGGCTGATTTTATTGTTTTTTGTGTCAACATCTGACACTGCCTCACTACTAAACCTGCAACGTCTGATCAGATGGTTTGTCCATGCAGTCAGTGAAGGTACCTGAACAGAGCTCCTGCAGCTTCAGTCGCATTAAAGCTGCTGCGACCAGAGCCTATAAAACAGTGCATCGACCCCATTATTCATCAACCCTAAATGTTTCTGTTGCATTAGTTCAACCGTGTTGTCTACTAACCGTTTGTACGGAGCTTCCTTGCTGTTCCTGAACACAGGCTGCGGTACAAATAACAAAGTCTGACAGGTGACATTAACAACGAGCTTACTAAAGAAGCCATAACACAGTTGGGACAGCCACACTCGCTATTTTACTTAAACATATTTCTAAACATATGCAAGACTAACATTTAAAAAAAGCACGTGCTACTGATTTACATTGCCCGTGCGCCTGCTAAACTTTATGTCCTTCCCGGGCGGATGAGTACCTTAATATTTGTCAACAGTACACGCTAGCCTGATGTTGCATTCAATGCCACCTTGTAAAGGAACTGGAGCTCGAACTACTTTCACTACAAAATATAACTGCGTGTGCTGCCTTTGTGGAAATGTAACAAAATAATTGGCTGAAAAACGCTATCCAAATTAAAGACATGAAAATGCTAAAAGAACTGACTTGTTTGTTAGATTATCCTAGTTAGAGCGCAGCCCTACCAAATTTCCGGTTTATAAAATGCAACTTAACATTAGCTGTACTAGCCCATTAGCCGTGAATAGGCATTCATAATAGTTGTAGTTTTTTCCTTCATCATGTGCATCGGATCACAAATATTTAATATTTTGCTACTAAAAAAATGTTTTAAACAGGAGGATGCAAACCTTTTATTCGCTGGAGGCAAGGGCTAAAAAATAATAATAATAAAAAAAGTAAAAACTTTTAGCTAGCTTTAAAGACACCTCCTTCATGTCCCATAATTCTTTTCGCCTCGCAGCTGCGCAAATCCACAAGAAGACAGGCTATTTGATGTTAGCTGATAATTTAACAACACTTACCAATCCTGTATAGAATCTACACTTCATTCTGTCGCTACCATGAAAGATGTTAGCGGGTACCTCAAACAACAGCAGAGCAACAGCTCCACGCCAGAGATGGCTTCGGAGTGGCACGCCTTGGAAGATTTATACAACAAAAGGTAAAATGTCTGATAGCTGACGTTGAGGAGCCATGCTAGCGCTAGCTTGCTAACGTTAGCTAGCTCATTCATTGGAATTGCACGCTGAGTCATTCACGGAGCTAACGTTAGCCACTGAAGTAGAAGGTTAGCCAATGCTAATAGCAATCTAACAGATCAGAAAGTTGACTATTATAGTAATTTTAATTAACAATTGAGCATATCGGATAAAGTCTAATGTGTGTTTTGTTCAAAGTTTGACAGTTGTTAGTTAATTTGATGAAATATTTAGATTCTTTTCTGTCCCAAGTTTTCTTTACACTTTTTTTTAAAGAAATGTTGTGGATGACTCTTCTGTTACTATCATAACTATTAACAAAATGTTTTAGAAATCAGTATGTTTCTTATTCAGTAGCACATCCAACTTATGAGCATGTAAACTATTGTTAACTCCACCTAACACCATAACCAGCTGCTTGCTTGACAGTATTTGTTTAATTTTTTTGCTCTATTGTTTTACATGATAGAGTAATTTTCTGGCTGTTAGGATAAATAATTGCTGCTGCCTACAGTTTTTACTTGATTCTTTATTATTACAGATTGTGGCATCAGTTGACACTGAAGCTGACAGACTTTGTTAAAGATCCATGCTTCAAAACAGGAGATGGCCTCATACAGGTAGCTGCATTACAGTCTCCTTTTGTTTCTTTTACAGCATAGTTTCTTGAAGACCAGAGTTTTTCTCTCAATGATTGTATGTAGACAGTAAAACCTAAGCAGTTATGGTGACAAACTACACATACACAAAAAATTCCCCCAGCACAAAGTCTACTCCTTTTTCTAGCCTACTGAGTGATAAGCCTGCTTTTTCAGCAAAATGCCCAAAGTTGTACAATGAGTTCCCACTGCATGACATCAATTTGTGCACAAGTTTGGACAATAAATAATATAGAACATTTTACTGTCAGAGTTTTAACAGGGCACAGCATTGTAATAACCTGCAGCCTCTCAATAAGGGACAGTCCTGACACAAGCCAACAGAGACTACAGAGAAGCCTGGAAAAAATTAAACAGCATTTGGTGTTGGTTCAGTGTTTGTACTAGAGCTATTTCAAAGCTGTTTTAACTTTAGACCCCCCAAGGATTGGTTTGATTTTTTTTCCCCCTTGGCCACTGTCACTTCACATCACTTATAATTTTGCTTCGAATGAGATTGGAGCCTCCCCCGATTGCATTCTGAGTTTCTGAAAGGAACCGGAGTGCAGAGAGACTGTTGTTTATCTCCACAGATCACAGTGTTTGTCTCACCTTTATCCAAACTGAGGTCTTAAAATCACCTGTCTACTTTAAACAGACAGTGTTTGAGTACCATCATCATTTCTAGTCTCCCACCAGTACTTGCAGCTCTAGGACAGGAAGAATGATATTAAAACATGACAAATCTGGAAAATAACACTGAGCTAATTTAACTTTTCTGTTTCTTCTTACAGCTTTATGAAAATTTCCTCTGTGACTTTGAACACAGGTGAGGTGAAAGTGGTTGAAACATTTGGCATAAACTTCTGTTTGTTTACTGTTTGTTCTGCTAATTTACTCTTTCCCCTCCAACAGAATCAATCCGTTGTCACTGGTCGAGATTATCCTGTATGTTGCCAGACAGATGTCAGGTGAAAGCAACATTTTTTTCTCCAGAGCAATGTTTTTCCTCACTTTTTAAAAAACTTGACTAAAGTATTTTTTGGTTTTTAGATCCAAAAGATGCCATCACTTTTCTCGAAAAGACAAAAGAAAAGGTTAGTAAGTCAATACCAACACATCAGGTTTTAAAGTCAAATATTTCTAAACTTTGAATCGAACTTTGTCGTGTTTCAGGTGAAAAGTAGCGAAGAAGCGGTCATCCTCTGCAAGACATCCATCGGCAGTCTGAAGCTGGAAATCAACGATCTCCCTGCCACGAAGGTGAAACCTCTTCAACTCTCAGCCGTCTGTGTTTAGCTGTTGCTGACGCAGAACCTGCCTCATACCTGGTTCAGATATAACTCGCTGTGGCACGTTTCACGCCACATGTTCACAGCTGGTGTGTGGTAACAAAAAGCATTGGCTGTTAAATCCAACACCGTTACGAAGACGTGTGTCATTCCTGCTCTTACTGAAATAACTCTGAGCTGGCAGAATAGCTGCAGCATATCAAAATCTAACTTCATAATTTTTATGTGTTTTCTTTAGTATTTATATTGTCATTGTCAGAGCCATAAATAATAGCTGGTAGAGTCAGTGTCTGTCAGGGATGCATCTTTTATCACTGCAATGGACAGTTAACTAGAGGAGCTGGTTCAGCTGCTGTTTGACTGACCACAGGTTTAAATGATACTTCAGCTGTAACATGACCACAGCAGCAGCCAGAGCCACCAGAAAAAACACATCCAGTTGCAGCTTTACCTGTTCAAAAAAATCAATCAAAACTTTATTTATAAAGCGCCTTTCGTACAAGATTGTGGCTCAAAGCGCCTTACATTTAAAAACATTCCCGTCCAATCACCCTCACCCCCCAACCCCCATACAGGCACACACACTCCTTCAGCCTAGGATAATTCAAAGTACATGATGCCAGGTGCAGATGGACAAATGAGGAAACCTCATCAGTAGGGGATCCATCTGCACCAAGGGTGGGACAGTATTCTGCCAAGTTTCTGCAACTGCAGGGACACAGGAGCACGGCGGCCCGGGGAGACCTGGCTGAGACACCAGCCCCCACCGCCAAGACGTACGTCCCACCGCATCGATCAGCCACAGCCGGACACCACCCCCAGTACAGACGGACCCCCGTAGAGGAAACACTGGAAGGATCCAGAAACAATAAAAGGCAGTAAAAGAGCATTCAGTGTATAAAACGTCAGAAGTAATAAAACCAAATATTACGAAGCTAATTAAGACTTAAATAACTGAATATCAACTAAAAGCTAAGCTGAATAGATGGGTCTTCAACCGAGTGTTACAACCAACATCAGGATTTATCCTTTAACAGAACAAATTATCTAAAGCCATAGTTTTTAAGCTGTGATACACATACCAGTGGTGGTAGTCACACTCCTTCTAGTACAGTTTTTCCTCAAACCTTTTTCAGCCAAATACCCCCTAACCAATACGATGCGTTTAGGTTGAAAACTGAGTTAAACGATACTGTGCCATCAGTGCCTAAATTTTATTAATATTTGTAGCTGAAAATACACTTTAAATACATTAAAATAACATATTTCAAATATGTTGCATGTCAGCAATCCATGACTAAAGTTATGGCAATTTTTTTCTCGTTAAAAGTTCAGACTGTTTTTTGTGGAAAAGTGTGTTGGCAACATTAAAACATCTGGTTGTTTCCTCATCCAAACCTGTGAAGAACAGGACGTGTACATAAATAACATCACCAACTGCGTTTGCATGAAGAACTTTTGATACGATTAAACGTCCAATCAGAATAAAAATGCGTCATGTAAACATCTCGGCTCATCTGATCCGTCTCAGTCGGAAAGAATTTTCAGTCTGGTTGAAAGAGATGGTTTAAACCTTTTCATGACTGGATCAGCAGGGAAATAAATAACCAAGTCTACAATCATTCTGATGGTTGCTGTGGTGGAGGTTGTTTCTATGCATGCTTGAACCGCGTGGGGGTTGTGTGATTTAATGACTTACAGGGAAGACTCGAAAAATGGTGCCAACAAAACAGAACATGATACATTTTTGTTGGAAACTGAAAGAGTTAAGGATTATTTAGCATCTCAGTAGTCAAAAGGTTCAAAATAATAAAATAAATAATCTTCCGAATTTGTAGGCATGTGCATTTCAGAAGTGTTATGATTGTATTAAAGGTCCCATATTATACACTTTATTCCCAATCTGAGACCATTCATTAATATCTAAATGAAATATTTCCGCCATGGTATGGACAAATCGACCCTCAGTTTGAGTGCAGCGGCTTCTCTTCACCTCCCTCTTTTTAGCAGCTTCAGAAATGTGCCGTTTATGGTGGGCGGAACCCTGGTGGAGCAGCTCAGCTGTTGGCTCCGCCCATCGCATCGCCCGTCATGAGGTGATTGACAGGTTAATATATTTTCAAGCTATCAGACTAATAAGGCCGAAACGATAAAATAACTGCCAGCTCTTACCTCTCCAGCTGTGTCACGGACAGTTGGTATTGAACCTGGCTTCAGCTTCAAACGGTTGGCGAAGCCTGCTTTCCATGCCCCCATGTTGTGGAAACAGTCCTCTTTGAAATGCTGGCCACAGACATGCAAAACCTTTGGAAGTTTTCCGGGTACATTTCCTCCAAAAATAAAATTAATCCACTCAGTCCTCGTGGGTTCAGTGGATGGAAGTAAAAAAACGTTTTCGTGTTCATTTATGCAGCCACAAACAGAACAGTGCTTCTGTCGCTTAGCCATGTCCGCTAACGAGGGTTGCCGAAGAGGGAAAAACACTGGGCGCTAGGTGATGTTTAGAGGGCGGGCTTTGAGAGCCGGTAGACGGGTCCATCGCTCTGTGGGGAGTGGTTATTGTCCCTTATGACGTCATAACGTACACGCTTTCAAACAAGCTCATTTCAGCGCTTACTTCCCTAGAGGTGGAGCAGGGGGGAGAGAGAGCGCCTGAAAGAGTTTCACACTTACGGGTCTCCTACACATGCGGGGGGACCAGTATGACTGTTCCAAAACCATTAAAAAGTGAATTTTGCATAATATGGGACCTTTAAATCTTTCCATCATGTAAATGCACAGCTGATCACTTTATCCAGCGTCCATGTTAACATGCCAGCTGGAATCTCTGCTCAGATTGATTTTAAATGATTGGGTGAAAATGATTTCTCACAACCGGTTCATTATCATCTGTTGTAGGGGTGGGACGAAGTTGTTGTTTAGATACATGTGATTCCGAAGTGGACGATTCGGAACCAATGCACTTAATGTTTAAAAAAAAAAAAAAAAAAAAGTTAATCTACAGTGTAGAGGAACGCCAAAGACGAAACTCGAAATTGAAGTGCAGCACATGGATCGTCTGTGGCGTGCACCTAACAGACATGATGTCTGAGCGTGAAATCTGACCGGCACCATCTGCAGAAAAACCTGCAGTACTTTGGCTTCTATGGGTGGCTGTGAGGAAAGTCCGGTACGTTTGGGGAGGTGTGGATGAACAAACAAACTCTTGATGCAGATCAAAGAAGCGAACTCTGGTCTGTCTACAAACAAAGCTCTCGATTAGCTTCAAGTGAACCAAATACAGGAAGCAGACTTCAGCGGCATTGTGGGTAAACGTGCGCGTCAGATGGTAGGCGGCTCTAGCCAAGAGAAATGTCTCGGGCACGAAAGAACGCAGTAAAAGTTGTGATTGACGTTTGATCAACAGAAGATCTGATGCAGCGCCAGGTTTTGCTTTGATGTGGTTGAAACAAAAGTTGGGATTTGTAGGTAGAACTAAATTTTAGTTTATGTTACATTACAGTCATCTTAGCAGACACACAGTGGTCAGGCAGTAGCGTCAGGGTCTTCCCTAAGGACCCAACTGGAAGGTGTTAATATCCATCCCCTGCGGGAATCGAACTCTGGTCTCCCACATGGAAGCTTAGATTTCTTACATTGATATATAATTAAACATTACAATAATTAAACATTAAACTCACATTGGTATATAATTAAAAATTTAAATATTTATTACATAATTATATTTTACATGAACTTTTTTATTTTTCTATTTCTCTTGTAACTCCTGGAGTGAAACGCTGCTCTAGTTTTACACTGAATTATCTCTCAGCAACTGCCAATTTACAGATTACACAGAGTAAATTCTGGATAAATACTTTTATATAATCAAATTAAAACGACCATCTATCTAGTTTTTTGTGGTCTAAGTGACCTACTTGTTTTGTTATGGTGCCGCGAACATGTCACATGATCAGATTATGCCGGTGTGATCCCAGATCACAGGATGAGGCTGATGAAGTTTTAACCAGATATAGTGGAAAAAAAATGGGTTTGTATCCATAATGTTCTCGTTGATTATCCTGTTCATGCGCGAGAGGTCAGACTTTTTCCTTCAGGGGTGTGTGATCACGCTGGCATGATCAGATCATCTTCACATCGCCGTGACAAAGAAACTAGGTCACCTGGAGCGCTACTGTCAGCTTCACGCAGAGGTTCAGGTCTGAAATGGATGTTTACAGACCATTAAAAACCGGAGATATGATCATTTCAGTTTAATAATACAAACATATTTATCTGAGCGTCAAACTGGAATGGACAGGCATTTCTTTTCATATACAGAATTTTTGTCATTTTACTAAACAGAAGTGTTTTTGGGGTTTAATTATGAGAAAAGTATTATTTATTACAGTGAGTTTAATTATTTTTCTGCATTTTCGTGCCCAATATGTTAATAAAACAAGTTAAAGTGAAAAAGAAAATCAGATCATACAGGCTGTGTTGGGACAAATAAATATGGTTGTGGTAAACCTTTTTATGTGGTATTTAAAGGCAAAATCAAAAGTATTCAAGCAACCAAAATGGTCTCAGACCCATCAGGTTTATAAAGTTGTGTGACAAATTTAAAATGTTCTGGTGATTAACTCTTTTTACAATGATGGCTGCCACCATTCAACAATGAGTAAAACTTTTATTTGGATCTAACCAACTATCCCGCCTCCTCCTGAAGCCTGATGGAAAAGGGTCGGTCTCTTCTACTGTATTTAATGTCACTCATTAAGGAGGTTCTTGTTGTTGTTTCTCTGGTTGAAAAGGGGATGAAATCTTCTTTCAGGTTAGAAGGTTTAAATCTGTTTGTTTCACACCTCCAGAAAATCATCGAAGAGGTCGAGGAGATACTGAATAACTTGCCGGGGGTGACGTCGGTCCACGGACGCTTTTATGATCTTTCTAGCAAATATTATCGCATCATCGGAAACCACGCCTCCTACTACAAGGACGCCCTGCGCTACCTTGGATGTGTGGACATCAAAGACCTTCCAGGTGAGGAATGAGTTGATGGAAGTAAAGCAGAACCCAGTTTGTTATTCAGATCAGAGTACCTGAATAAGGGTTGTCGACTCCACAGAAACAGAGAAGCAGGAGAGAGCTTTCACTCTCGGACTGGCTGGACTCTTAGGAGAAGGAGTTTACAACTTCGGAGAGCTGGTGGGATTTTTACCAACCTTATTGATAGTTTTATTTTGTTAAGGGAAGACTGGGGTGTTGATGATGATCTGCTGGTTGTCATTGCAGCTGATGCATCCTGTCCTGGAGTCCCTGAGGAACACAGACAAACAGTGGCTCATCGATACATTATACGCCTTCAATGGAGGGAATGTGGAGAAATTCCAGGGTTTCAAGCCTGCCTGGGGCCAGCAGGTGAGTCACATGGACCAGTTAAACCAGGAGATGCCCAAGTCCAGTCCTCGAGATCTACTGTCTCTAACTTTTAGATGCATACCTTCTCCAACACACCTGAACTAAATTGCTGAATTCCCTCCTCCGCCTGTCATTCAGCTCTGCAGAGGCCTGCTAACGAGCCATGCCTTTGATTCAGGTGTGCTGGAGAAGGGATACCTTAAAAAAATCCAGGAAAGGAGCTCTCGATGACCCCTGAGTTACTCCATCATCTCTCTGTGGTTTCACACTCTGGATCACCACACTGTAAAACAGTGGTGTGACGAGTTGTTGTGGCCGACGCTGCACCTTTGTGTAGCTGACCATGGCTGCAGCACCAGCTAGTGGGAGCTTGCTCCATCACGTCTCAGACCAAACAGTTCAGAAGCATTTATCTCTACATTTATTGAAATAATTAGGAAACTTGAGACAATAAAGGTGATGGAAATCCTGCTGCCCAGAGCAACGTAAATTATACTTTTTTTTTTTTTAATTTTCTGTATGTCATTTTTTGTTGAACTTGTTAGCTTTGATTGATCCACATATTCCAAGAATTTCTTCAATAATTTTTTTTTTTTTTTTAAGAAAATGCCTGTTTCCATCAAATTGTTGCACAAATTAAAACAAGCTGAAACTAATCAGGTTAACTAACATTACTCAGACCAACAAATAGACAAATTTCCCAAAAAATTTAAAATTGAATCAGTAATTATAATTATGAGACTTTAGTCAGCCAATGTTTACCAGAGGCCAAAATGTACTGTATTTATTAAAAAACCATTGGGTTTGCTCCCCAATTATTTTATTTATTTTTTTTATTTTATTTTTAATTTATTTAATTAAAATTTTATTAAAATTTTTTATTAAATATTCTTTTATTTTCTTTACATTTCTTATTATGTATTTGTGTATTTTATTTGTATTTTTATTTTTTTTAAGTGGGAAGGTAAAGACTTTTCTACAACTGATGATATGGAAAATGCAAAATAAAATATTAAAATAAAATACATCTGACAGTTCTTTAAATGATTAAACGTTGATTTAAGTGCAGACAGCATGAATCCATGTTCTCTTTGCAACTTATTTGTGTTCACTCTTCATCCGTGTGATGGCCTGCAACACGTTCCCAAAAACCTGCTGGGACAGACGTCATTTAGGCCTAAAAATTAATTTAAAACCTAAATAAATTAAAAATGAATGTGGTTTGATAAAGAATTACTAATGAGGATAAAAGATGGAAAACCAGATCTTGTGAGGAAATCATTGAACAGTTTAAAAACGAGGTTCCTCAGTGAAAGATTGGGAGGGATTTACATTTTCAGGCAGAATATCATGAAACCATTTAAGCAACCATGAAATATTTTGGGTTCATAATATCTGCAGCAACACTTTTTATGTCTTGTTACTGGTCTCAGATGTGGTCCGATGCATCGTCTGATTCACTGGCACAGTGAATGTATTTTAACCTTAACTGATGAAAACTCATTTACAGCCGGACCTCGCAGCACATGAAGCCAAACTGATGCAGAAGATCCAGCTTCTCTGTGTGATGGAGGTAAGACCCCCGTTACCCGTTACACAAGATCATTTGATATTCAGAAGCTTTAAGACCAGTTTAGTTCTGATTTTTATGTGTGCGTTTGTCCAAATCTCTCCCTTCCAGATGACTTTCACTCGCCCTGCAAATCACAGACAGCTGACCTTCACCGAGATCGCTCAGAGCGCCAAAATCCCCGTGAATGAGGCAAGTTCAGTCACCATATACAGCTGAGCCTGGTGCAGGCTGGAGTAAAGCCCTAACCGGTTCTGATGTTTGTCTCCTACAGGTGGAGCTGCTGGTGATGAAGGCTCTGTCTGTGGGCCTGATCAAAGGTAACATCGATGAGGTGGACCAGAAGGTGCAGATGACCTGGGTGCAGCCCAGAGTTCTGGACCTGCAGCAGGTTGGAGCTCATTTTGTTTCAGAGTTTTGTTAAACTCAACAAGCTCCATCATGTTACTGAATTAAACCTGTCTGCCATTGTTTCAGATCAAAGGCATGAAGGAGCGGCTGGACTTCTGGTGCGGGGATGTTAAAAACATGGCCATGCTGGTGGAGCATCAGGCCCACGACATCCTCACCTGAACAGGCTTCGGTCTGCAGAGAGAAATCTCCACATTTCTGCTTTGTTTTTCTTTCTACTGGATGTTCATTCTTTTGTTACCGTCACTGTTTATCAGTCTGTAAATGAAACTGTGCTATTTCACAAATAAACAATTGGAACAATATCCTGGAAAAATGGACCGCACAAATAAATAAAGTCTGTACAAAAGTCACATTCACCCTTTGATTTGTCTGTAGCAAAGTGTTCTCTCTGATATATGTGGGTTTAGTCTAGTCTTGGGTCTAGTTTTTGTCATTTAAAACTGATAATGCAAAGGCGATGAAGGGCGTGTCGATGTTTCCGAGCCAGTTGGGTTGTGTATCGTCTGCTTGGGGATGGGAGGGGTCCTCAGTGATCGGGGGGGCTTTCCTCACCACTGACAGCCTGTACAGTTTGGTCAGAGGGTGGTGGGCTTACTAGCCTGATTTATTATAGGAGCGTTTTATTTGTTGTAGTGGTAAGGCAGGTGAACCAGGATGAGATGTTATCGATGAGGGTGGATGAGTAATCTATAAACGAGGGGTTAAAATGTCTTTCCCTGAGCAGATGGAAACGTGCTTTTTTTGTCAACAAGAATCAGCATTTAGTGAAAAGAACAGACAGGAGTCGATCTCTGTCTCAAGATACTTCAAACTCTGCACTTGCTCCACCAGCTCACTGGATGCTGAGTGGCTGGAACAAGAGAGAGGAGATGGGTGAAACTCACAGATGTGTCATATTTCCGCATATTTTCCCATCATTTGATAGACATGACTGTTTTCACCACTACAAGGATGACATCTTGTCTCTAATTTAGGCTATAGACACGTGTCCACAGTAAGGGTTATTTTCATTTTTGGAAACAAACATTTCAGTAGTGAAATCATTTTTATTGCTCCAACAGAAACATTTATATTTTCTTTAAACTTTAACTTGAGTAAAACAAAAGCTAAACTTATACACAATGGTGTTTGCCTGTGCATTTACACACGTGGACAAAATTGTTGGTACCCTTCGGTTAATGAAAGAAAAATAATGTTCACAGAAATAACGTGAATCTGACAAAAGTAATAAATAAAAATTCTATAAAAAATTAACCAATGAAAGTCAGACATTGCTTTTCAAACATGCTTCAACAGAATTATTTAAAGAATAAACTCATGAAACAGGCCTGGACAAAAATGATGGTATCCTGAACTTAATATTTTGTTGCACAACCTTTTGAGGCAATCACTGCAATCAAACGATTCCTGTAACTTTCAATGAGACTTCTGCACCTCTCAGCAGGTATTTTGATCCACTCCTCATAAGCAAACTGCTCCAGTTGTCTCAGGTTTGAAGGAAGCCTTTTCCAGACGCCATGTTTCAGCTCCTTCCAAAGATGCTCAATAGGATTTAGGTCTGGGCTCATAGAAGGCCACTTTAGAATAGTCCAATGTTTTCCTCTTAGCCATTCTTGGTGTTTTTAGCTGTGTTTTGGGTCATTGTCCTGTTGCAAGACCCATGACCTGCGACTGAGACCAAGCTTTCTGACACTGGCCAACACATTTCTCTCTAGAATCCCTTGATAGTCTTGAGATTTCATTGTACCTGCACAGATTCAAGACACCCTGTACCAGATGCAGCAAAGCAGCCCAGAACATAACAGAGCCTCCTCCATGTTCCACAGTAGGGACGGTGTTCTTTTCTTCATATGCTTCATTTTTCCGTCTGTAAGCATAGAGCTGATGTGCCTCAGCAAAAAGTTCCATTTTTGTCCCATCTGTCCATAGGACATTCTCCCAGAAGCTTTGTGGCTTGTCAACATGTAGTTTGGCTTTTTTATGATTTGTTTTCAACAATGGTGTCCTCTTTGGTTGTCTCCCATTAAGTCTACTTTGGCTAGACTTAATGGGATACCAACAATTTTGTCCACGTGTGTAACTTACAATATTGTCTGTAAATATATCATCATGACTCAGTTCATCTTTCATAAAATGACCCTGATATTTAATCTTTTTACAGACCTCCAGACGCTTATTGGACCGTTGGAACACAGGGAAATTAGTCCTGCTTGGTTCTACATATTAACACTGCACTCTTGCTGTGTTAATGAGAAAAAGATGGACAGCAGACTTCAATAATCAGCCATTTCATTTCCATCCACATTCCCAGAAAAAGCAGCATACAAAAATACCACTAGCAAATCAACACCAGTAGAACAATACAATGAAAATAATAACTACAATAAAACACATATAATAAAAGAAAGACTGTATGGTTGCGAATTTTATTTGTTCATCTGATTTATTTTATTCATTAGCTTTAATTCACTCCTATTTATTAATTTATTTTATTGATCATGTAAAGTTATCTATTAATTGTTATTCATTTATTTAATATTCAATTGTATTACATTTAAATCCAGTCTTTTTTTTTTTTTTATTTCTTCCTTTTTTTTCCCCTGTATTTATTTTATTTTTATATAACTGTAAATAAATTCAGGCATTAAGGGGTTAAAGTGCTAGGATTCAAAGTGCATGTGCTTCAACATCAACTGAAGATCCAGCTGCATCTCTCAGGTCCACGTTCAGGTCTTTGATTTGTTCCTGTTTCTTCGGGGCATCACTTTCAGATCCTCTGAAAATGATGTCATCTGCCGTAGAAAGTTTTATAACCCCGACTCTTCTTCTTTTGTCCTCCACTTGTTCAGTTTCTGCCACCAAGCTGAGATATGCCAAGCTGAGATATGCCAAGTTTCCCCACTAATGTCTACCTGCAAAAATCCTTATTTCTGTGTATAAGCTGTGTTATTTTTACCAGTTTTCAGAGATGCAACTAAAGAAATGGGAAGAAATGATGTGTCCTTGTCTGCTCTCACCACGTTAACATGGCTGACTCTCCATTATAGATGCAACTAGGTGGGAAAAAAATGGCGATGCAGCTATGATATCGTGATCCAGTTCTTCACAGCAGCAGCACCAAGCCACGCATGAGGCCATGCTGTCAGACAGATTTAATGCATTTTACACTCACTTTGATCTCCTTTAAAAGAGTCAGCTGCTAAGTCTCCGCTGCCTCCAGGAGACTCGCCACTGTCAGAGTCCACAGCAGCTGTGAGAGGAATCCCGCTGAGAGTGAATATGAGCAAAGCTGCATGGTCTGATAACATCACCAGCATGTGCCTGTCAGCTGGAGGATGTTTTTACTGACATATTTAACATATCACTGGAGAGTGTTTCCACCTGCTTCAAACCAGCTACTACCATCCCAGTCATCCAAGTCAGCCTGGACCACCTTATCTTAATACACCTTTACTTTCTTTTAACTAATCTTGAAGCTTTAATTAAGGGAAAACTTTCTGTAAAAGTAAACGTTGTATAGAGCAAGTTTAAAGAATTGCTGAATGTGGCCAAGCAAATTTCATCTGCATCAGATGTTTTTGTCAGATTTCTGGTTGGATATTTCTACTTCTGACAAAATTCAAACTGTCCACATGTTTTATTGAAGAGGTTGAAATATTGACAAACAGTTAAAACCTGAAAGTTAATGTGCTGTTTTTATGTTTCTGTATGATCGTTATCCTGTTTGTGTTGCTTCAGATCAAACCCCATTTTTATCTTCAGGGCTGCATTAAATCCTTGAAACATAGATCGAAAATTTAAGAGGTTTTGCTCCATACTGACGTGACAGCATCACACAGTTGCTGCAGATTTGTCGGCTGCATCCATGATGATAATCTCCCGTTCCACCGCATCCCAAATCTGTTGGCAGGCTGTGGTGGTTAATCCAGGCCACATTGGTACTAAGTGGCTCAAAGTGCCCAAAGAAAATATCCCCCACATCATTACCCCCAGTCACAGGCAAAGAATGATGTATGAAACTAGCATACATGGTATTTAAAAGCCTAAACACTGTGCTGTGTGTTGAATTATAAATACTACAAGGTGATTGTTATGGCTGTCACCTGTTGATCTGACCATTTTCCGCTGCCTCATTCCAAGGATTAGGGCCGCGCCATCACCTGGTTCACCAGCAGCTGTGTCCATTTGCCTGACAGCTTCCTCTCTTTGAGGCTCGATTGTTAGTCTGATTGTAACTGTTTATTGTTGGATTGTGTGCAGCCTCTTAGAGTTTACTGAGGCCTAGCCTCTAAGGTGGTTTTGCTTGACTCTGTAAATTGTTACTAAAATTGGGCAACGTTCATTAGATTCAGTGTGCGTCCTATCACTCAGTAGTAAAAGTTAATCGGTGCTACTCCCTGTTGTAGCTTAGTGTTTTTTATTCAGTGCACTCAGGTTGTGTTTCTTTGATTTGAACCTTACTCAGTTATTTAGTTTGCGTGTTTCCAGATAGTCCCTTCTATTCTGTTTCTTTCTTTGAGTAGCACCACCCGCCTATCCCTCCTGTTTGTTTCTGTTTGTTTGTACTCTGCTTGCCACTTGGGACAATAAACTCCCTGTTACTCCACCTTACATCTGGGCATCTTCTTTATTTTATGTTACTTCCCCTTTCCCCAGCCGAACCAGGTTGCAACAGTGGTGAGTCTAAATATTTTAACATCACGTCATCATTGTGCATAACATTGTGGTCTACTTACAGGTAACTGGAGTAATAGTAAGAGGAATATATCAGATGCATATTTTGCTCATCGAGCTACATACCATCTCCATGGAGATGATGATTATTGTTGATTGTTGATGTGCAGCACTTTGGAGACTTTTCATTGTTTTTAAAATGTGCTTTATAAATAAAGTGGATTGAGATAATGTCACAACTCCTCTGATTCCTCAACAGCATCATGATGTGTCACTGAGCAAAGGTGGCTTGAAGAGGGGCTCGTACGGTGGCCATATTGTGGAACAGAAAGGGGCTGAAGAATTAACTAAAGTGTTTCCAGATTAATTTGAATAAATGTGGGATTGTCCTCCAGCTTTCTTATTCCATTCACTTTGTGCACAAAATCACTTTCACTGGTTGCATAACAGCCCTGGAGCATGATTCTACCACCACCGTGCTTTGCAACTGGCAAATGTCATCTGACCATTAAACTGAAATACATTTTACTCGAGAACAAAGGATGTTCTTTGTTGTGTTTTTGATTCTGCAGCTGTCAGGAAATGACTCAGAGAAACGTTCCTGACTGATCCTCTTTCCAGATGACGACCAAGCTACTTTGAACTTCCCATTTTACCTTGTGTCAGTTCACCACCTTATGGGGTAACAAACCTTTTAATGTTGTCACAGCAGCTCCAGTCCTGGTCATTAAGTTAAAAAACTGAACTTTAAACATCAATAAATTTATCTTCCTGTTGGTTTTTAAGCCTTTAACAAGTTTTTCCTTAAAGATATATGTTAACAGACAAACACGCACACACAAAAAAAGAAAAGATAAAAATGAAAGTCAGCGTGAGATTCACGTCCTAAGGGTAAACTAGAGTTAAAACTGTGCACCAGACTGCAGTTTGCTGACATTTCTCCCATTTAAGCAACTCTTTAAAGTGAACAGAGGGTTTGTCTCGATGCCTTTAAGTTATTTTCTGCTTCATTTGAATCTTTTTACGTTGAGCACTTTGTGTGTGATTCGTCCTCATTGTTGTTGGACAGAAAAGAGCTCCACAGTGTACGGCAGTGTGTTGCCATGTCAGCGAACACACACATCTCTTCCAGTGAGTTTCACCCAGAAATGAAGTTAAAACATTAACACTAAAATGTGAGTTATTATAACAGTTACAAAAGTATGACAATGGAAAGTTCTTGATGTTATTCTGGATTTTACAATTATATAATTACAACCATTTTAATTGTAATAATATATTTTCTTGTCTTATAACACATGAAGTTTGTTTAATGTTCATCTGGGAAAAAGGGATCCTCTGTTAAGATCTCTTCTCATTTATAAGGAAATGACATTAATGAATAACAAGCAACAACCTGAGAGCTTGTCAGAATATCTTCCACAACATTTTTTATTAATCTTTTGTTTAATTGCCTTCAGTTTTACTAAATTAAATAAACTTTCTGAGGGACGTCCCTCTGCTGTCTGTAAGAGCTGCTGCAGATTTCAGTGATAAAGCTAAAGACAGCATACAGCTGTCAGCTAGTTTCATCACAGATTTGTTTGTCACATAATCAACAAACATTTTGTCCCTAAATCAGAAGTCAAATTTGTTTCTAATTTTATAACAAAATTTTATTTGTGATTTTTTAATTGTGGCATGTCAATGTCAATATAATATAATATAATATAATATAATATAATATAATATAATATAATATAATATAATATAATATAATATAATATTTGTTTGTTTAGTATTTATTTAGAATATTTCTAAATTAGAACGTGTGTGTGTGTGTGTGTGTGTGTGTAGTGCTTTTAGAAAATGTTGTATAGAATGTAAGGTTATCTTTTAATATACTCAATCATTTTCTGTATTTATTTACTTAATGTTTTCCATTTTATCCTGATAAACGTAACATTAATCTTTTCATCTTCTATCAGAAGGTTTAATTTCTTTGAATTTTCTGCTCCTGAAGCGACTCCACGGTGCAGTAAACGTTGGGCTCTGTCATTCTGCTTATATGAATAAAAAACAAACAAAAACCAAGCAAACAAATGGGAGCTCATTTTTTCTGCTTTCCTAAGATTCTCTGTTAATTCTTCAATTTCTACTAAACATTTGATCCAACAGCTTCACAACACAAAGGTCTCCAGTAACACCAGGCTCCACTTATCGATCAGAAAATGTGGGGATGAGTGTTTGGTTGTCGGGTTGTGAGGACGCTGACATTTAAATGCAGGTTTGCATTTTAAACAAAGCTGGCATGTAGTGTTCAGTTACAAGAAGAGAGTAAATTTAAAAACAAAATGACAGCTATAGCAATTAGCTGGAGAGAGATGGGTGCACAAGCCTCCAGATATCAGGAAAACAGATTGCTGAGTGACCAGATTTCAGTCAGAGAAGAGGAGGAGGAGTGTGAGAGGCAGAGAGTGAAATGAGGCTGGATAATTAGGAGAAGCAGCCTGTATCCCCAAAGGGAAAGAGCAGCGAGCTCTGTACATGCAGCTATTTGCACCATCCCTCTGTCTCTATCTCTTTAAGAGCCGCCAGAAGGAGTGTGTGTTCGGTGTGCGTGTGTGTTTGTGGGGGAGGGGTATTGGCTGGGGTGGAACAGTCCTGTAATGAGCAGATTTTTAGAGAGGGAGAGATAAAAAGGCCAAAAAACGAAAGAGGGCAGATGACTTGGTGGGATTTTACAACAACAATCCAGATTTAACCGAGCGCTGAGACAGAGGAGACAAAAGGAAGGTGACGGGAATAATTTCTGCTTCTGCATCCTCATCTCCACTGCCGAGCAGAGCGGAGGAGAAAAGGGAGGAAAAGGTAGCCGGAGAGATTTTCACACTCTGTTATGTCTGCCGAGGTGTGTGTGAGGGGCCGAGTCTGTGTTTGTGGGATCATGAATGTGTATTTTCAGGCCATGCTTTAGAGAAAACATTTTAACTTCTCTGCTCCTGTGTTGTTGTATTTTTTAATGGCGTACCAGCGCAGCAGCATCCCTGTCCTGTATCCGGCTCAGTGCGGCAGGGATGCGGGGATGCTCTAATGTCTGACTGAGCCGAGCTCGGTCGCTGCTGCTGCCACCGCTCTGAGGGCCTGTGGGACACCTGGAAAAGCCTAGGCCTCGACTGTCTGGAGCGTCCTGCTACACGACTGAGGCGAAGGGCCTGTGAGGCTGCGTGGAGCAGGAAGGTGGAGGAGGAAGTGGAGGAGGAGGAGGATGAGAAGCACTCTGAGCCTGCATGCCCATGGGAAGCAGCATGCACAGCTGCTGTGTTTATCGCTCCGGACCCATCGCTGAGGTTTGGATTGCTTCTCCGTCGTGAGGTGATGCTCTTCGGGTCCTATCCTGCTGTTTTTGAAAGGAGGAGCTGCTGTTTTGCATCCTAAACTAAGAGGAGAGGGAGAGTCGAGGCCTTGCCCCTTCATGCTACCTGCTTCAAACAAGGCCTCCTTCCTCATTCTGAGCAAAGCACTCCTGAGTTTCTCTTTTTCTTGACATTCTAAGGATTTGCCTAAACCTGTTTCATGCATGTCCACTGGAGGCAGGTTTGACTTTGATGACGGGGGGTCGTACTGCGGGGAGTGGGAGCAGGGTAAGGCCCATGGCCGGGGTGTCTGCACAGGGCCCCAGGGTCAGGGGGAGTATGCAGGCGCCTGGAGCCATGGGTTTGAAATCCTGGGTGTGTACACGTGGCCCAGTGGGAACAGCTATCAGGGTACCTGGGCACAGGGTAAGCGTCATGGCATCGGGGTGGAGAGCAAGGGCCGCTGGGAGTACAGAGGGGAGTGGACACAGGGCTTTAAAGGTCGCTACGGACAGCTGGAGAGCATGGCCAGTGGGGCCCGATATGAGGGGACATGGAGCAACGGGCTGCAGGACGGTTACGGCACAGAAACCTACTCTGACGGAGGTAAGGATGCTCACACAGAACTTCTGTCAGACTTACATACCATATTACCACCACATGGTCTTATACCTCCTCTGTACAGAGCTAACAAATAAGTTAGACACCTTGCTCTTACAAATAAGGTTTGCAGACCAAACAACAGAGATAATCTGTATTTTTCCACAGACTAACATTCAAGCTGAAAGTAGAGCAACTTGCTTACTTTGCCTGCTGCTGAAACAAACTGTAACACATCTCCAAAGCAGGCTACATAAATAACATGTAGGTCACATCCACATGCGTGGATAGATTACCGAGGAGGTCTGGCAGGCACAAAACCGGTGCTCCAACACGTGGAGGGGCCACAGTTTGCATAGTGTGTGATAATTCTGGGTAAATAAAACATGTTCACAGAAGATTCCAACCTCTGACACTGAAGTCAAACTGCATATTTACCAGCAAATGCCACTGAAAAATTAGATGGAAATGCAAAACAACAGAAAGAACCTATACGGCTGCAAATGCAACAGTGACAGGATGAAGTATAACCATGACAAATATGCAAAATAACAGCAATAATACTAAATAATCACAAAAAACAATAAACATCAATGCAAACAAAATTACCAAAAAAGGAGAGAAAATGACTTCAAAACTAACTCAAAACATTGCAAAGTGACACACAAGATGTTTTTGTTGGATTTTCTTCGTGTGTGCGTATCCACATCTAGAGGAGATGAAGCGTTTCATCAGAAAACAACTAAAGAGGCTGTTTGTCTAAAATTAGAAACACTGAATGACTCCAACTTAAACTTATCAAAACAAACGTTCACCCCCCTCTCCCACCACATCCCACCCTCTGTGATGCAATGTCTCCATGGCAACAAGGAGACAGCGGGTCAGCGTGTCACTAGAGATCAGCTCGCAGCTCTCTGCATGCTCTGATTGGCTCTTAGCTTCTGCCAATCCTTTTTATTTATTTAATTTTTCCTCACTTTAGGGGGTTGTAATGTGGGCCATTTGATAAACTGATCTGAGGAACTGGATGGTTGAAATTTTATGTGTTACTTTAACTCTAAAATAATAATAAAAAAAAAAGATGGTGAGGAAAAGGGAAAAAAAGACTGCGTCACGCGACAACTCTTCCGCTCACGTGGAAGACCGCCGACAGATGAATACAGCACGCACGGGCTGACACATTTTCCACAACCCAGTAAATATGCAGGTTTTCGACATCAAATCCCCCAACACACACAAACACACTGAGGGACCTGTTAACAGAGCAGAACCAGATTATAAGCTTACACACAGGGATGAATGATAGAATTCAGCACCATGGACAGCTCTTTATAGAACAATAAACTTAAATTAATAATGTGTAAACATATAAATATATAATTAGTTAAGCAATAGAGTCCAGAATAAGATGGGGGGCCTCAAAGATTCAAAAAGTTTAAGTCCAAGGCTGGGAAATGATGTATTTCAGCTAGAGCCATTTTTATGTTCAGCATGTTTGTAAAATAGTTCATTTTCTCATTTAGTGCTAACTAGCTAACTTTTGTGCCACAATGCTGTAAACAAAGTAGATGGAGTTTCCTATGGCATGAAAGAAAATGTGGAAGATTAAATTATTTGAGCTATTTCTTCAAATATGACAAAAATGTTAGAAAATATCATAAACTGCTTTTATTAAAAAATCTGGGACACTGTATTCCTGGCTTGGGTGTTTGGAGGCTTAAAAAGGATCCTGATAGGTTAAAGTTGGCAACTAAGAGAATAAAATGTGTATTATTTACAGTAAATCCACATGACACAAGGCAAACATTGAACGTGACGAAATGCCAGCATACGAGACACCTGTGGCTCTTTCAGGGTCTGGTTTCAGCACCTTGGACAGCTCCAGTATCACACCACTAACAGAAACTCGTTCATCAACAAACCAAAGAAAGCACAGAAAAAGGTTTGGATGGAAACTGTTAATCCCACTGCATGGTTTTTGTATTTAGAATTAATCTGAATTTACAGCAGACTACTCTCGAGGCCAATAATAAAGACAGCTTAAGCAATAATAAATAAATAAATAGGTGAAATCCATTTCCAAACATCATCTGGAAAAATCTGGAGTCTTAAATGTTTTTTTCATTCCTTTGATTAAAAAAAAATCCTGATTGCTTCATCGAAGGAGAAATATAGAACCTTTATCCGATCTTTATTTGAGGAGTCAACCTTTTTATTATTATTTTATTTATCTATTTATTTATTTTTGTAAATATTTTGTTTTCATATGACCTCAAATCCATCACATTAGTTCTGCATAACATGAAGTGGTGGTCTGCCTAGTTTATTCTAGACCAAACCATTTGTGCAAAACATGTTCTTAATCACTGAGAAAAGCCTGATGTTTGTGTTGTCTTTGGCTATTTTAGTCGTTCAAATCATTAAACTGGCTGAGGTTATTTCAGGGTTCCTTGTGAAGAAAAGGGGATGCAAACCTTTCATTGGGATTAAGAAGAGCTGAGTCAAATCATGTCAGAGTTGCAGTGATCACTTGGTTAAAGGTTTGTAAATCCCTTCTTGGGGTCCTCCTCTGTGGTGGGTAAATAAAATCTCAGAATGATAAAAGCTAAAGATACTTTCTTTTTTTTACGCATAAATATTGCTTTTGGTAAACAAAAAGCCAACAGCAGCACGTAAGCTGAGCATATTTTAACTTAAACTAATATTTTTGCTTTACCAGAATGCTCTAGCAATTTTTCTAATAAAGATGACAGAGACTGGGCTCTTATGAAGAATTTAGACAACAATGGCGTGAAACAGCTGGTCTTTTTTTTTTTTTTTAACACCAAACACGCTATAAAAGCACCAAATGTCATACTTCCAGGAGCAGAAACAATGCAGGATTTGTCATGAAGGGTCTTAATCCCAACTGCTTTCAGTCATCAACACACAAATAAGTTCTAGACTTCCAAGATTTTCCATGTTTTCATCTGCTTAACCGTTTAAAAGCTTGTCTGAAGCAACTATCAGAGAAGTGAACTGATGGCTATTTTTCCAATTTAAAGCTTAAATCTGTCTCGGATAACATGTAAGGATCTATGACATCACAAGGCTAAACTTTTTTAAGCTATCTAGTGGGCAATCTTGCATCTTCCTTGAACAATATTAGTCACTTTGGTTTGTTTGACCACGACTTTATTTACTGCAAGTATGTGCGCTGGCAAAAATCATGTGATTTAATACAAGAAATTACTTTATCATTAGCCCCCAAAATGATGTTTCCGCCCTTAATATGTTGTAGACATTTAAGGCAAAAAGAAAGAAAGAAATCAAGTTACTGTGACAAAACGTGAAATTTGTATGGTTCAGACTGTCAGCAATGCTTTGAGCATCTTCTGCATTATTTTTTAAATGAAAGTGTCCACAAAAAGTAAAGTAATTTTTGTTGAAATATGAACTCTTCGTAAAGGATTTTTCTGGAATTAGCATACTTCCTGACAGTTCTTCTGTCCTCCTACGAAGCCTATATGAGGACAGTGTTTTAAAGACATACTTAAAGCGTTGGAGGAGACACTAAAAACCTCAGACCAGAAATTAGACAGTTGGACATATGAGGCAGCTTATTCTTTTGTGAACGCATGTTGAGCACCGCACACTAATTACACCCAAACTTGTCAAATTTCCTACAAAATAATCACCACATTCAAAGTGAAAGCTGCAATTTTGCTGCGACAGAGCTGTGAGGTCCTGACCTGCCATCAGAGCACAACTACTCACTGACATTTTTAACACAGCACAGGAAATTAATGTTTCATACATATCATTATTTATTTATTACTGCTCCTGTGTGGTAGTGTCTGTTTACTTGGTCTGTTTTGAAATGAATTTGTATATGAAAAGAGTCACTCTGCTAGAGAAAGCTCTGGGTTGGTTCAACCCTTGCCTCCACCAGTCAATATATCAGCCACTGGGCCAAACCTGAACTTCATTCCCCAATTCCTCCATGTATCATCAGAATGTATGTGTACAGTATAAGTGCAGTATACATATGTGTCTGTACTGTTAAGAGCTTTGGGTGTTCAATAAGACCAGAAAAGTGCTGCATAAATGCCAGACATTTCCTCTTTTATTGTCTCTTAGCTCAATGTTTAACACCCCATTTATTGTTTGGTTTACTGTTGACATAAGTTTATTGTTATTACACTTTTCAGACAGAAATGTGACCTAAAAGGCTTCATGGGCCAAAGCTAATCTAAAATAGTTGCATTTGTGGAAAAAAAAAAATTAAAAACTAAAATATTAAAAGAGCAACTCTTGTGAAAGCAAATTGCAAACAGCAGTAAAATAATTATAAATATAGCTGTATGAAAAAGGTCAAGAAAAGGATTAAAATATTTTAAAAAGACAACACAAAAAAAGCTTAAGCTTAATCCAAATTGGGACCTAGTTCAATATGAGAGGAGCCTGTCTGAAAATGAAAATCTCTACCTTAAACTCTGATCCTGGAAATGATAAGAACCAAACATAAGCCTGAATTATGACAGCAAAGAGTCCCTGTACAGTTGTAGGGAAGAACAAGATCTCTGCAGTAGGATGGAGTCTGGCCATTAAAAGCTTTATGTACATGCTAACAGGATGATGAGTATTGTACATTTTAGAGGGAGCCCATTTTCCTGGAAACAGATCATTGTGATTTCACATGCTAAATAGAGATTCTAACTTTATTTTTAGCGTTATTAAATCATTTTCTAATTAACTCAATCTCCTCTTGCTGCAAGTCTTAAGTGTAGGTGACACGCAGGCCCAGTAGTCAATCTCTGGTTCTGGGTCAGGCATGCTGGGAAAGTCGCTGCTAGTGGGTTGTGGCTCATGGTGATGATGCTGTTCAGATGCTTCTTAATCAATGCAGCTACAAGCCTGCTGTGGCTCTTCCATGCATCCTCTCAGCTGATTACTGCTGTTCTGGTGGACAGGATTTTAGATGCAACCACCTCCAAACTGATAAATGAACTAAATGCACAATGTAATTCTCCTCGGTCCTACAAAGATTTTACTATTTTACACCTTTACAGAATGCTTGTTATTGAGGTCATATTTCACAGATATAAGATACTTCTTTAACATGTGAATTAAAAGACTAAACCTGGTCAAAAATGACCTCATGCAGTAGCAGTGGAAGCAAATATAAATGGTTGGTGGTGGCTGCTGAGCCCGTGGATCCGCTGCAGTTTGCCTACCAGACTGACATCGGGGTGGATGATGCCATTACCTACCTCCTTTACACCTCCCTCACTCACCTGGAGAAGACTGGAAGCACTGTGAGGATCATGTTCTTTGATTTCTCCAGTGCATTCAACACCATCCAGCCCAGGCTGCTGGGGGACAAGCTGCAGCTAGGTGGGGTGGACCATCACCCCACTACATGGATTTTAGAATACTTCACTAGCAGACCACCGTTTGTGAAGATGCAGGGCTCTGAGTCGGCTTCTCTGCAGCACTGGTGTTCCGCAGGGAATGGTTCTGGCTCCTTATCTGTTCACCCTCCACACTGCAGACTCTTCATACAATACACCATTATGTCATCTCCAGAAGTTTTCTGATGACTCTGCTGTTGATGGCCTCATCACAGATGGGGAGGATAGAGAGTACAGCTGACTTATTCAGGATTTTGTGGACTGGTGCCTGCTGAACAACCTCCAGATCAACGTCAGTAAGACCAAGGAGCTGGTGGTGGATTTCCGCAGGTGTAGCCACTCTTTGCCTGCATTGGTGAGCATCCAGGAAACGACTGTTGACACTGTGAATGCCGACAAGTACATGGGTTTTTACTTAAATGACAATCTGGACTGGTCGGACAACACCAGTGCCGTGGTCAAGAAGGTCAACAGCTGACTGTTGCTGTTTAGGAGGCTGAGGTCTTTTGAAGTGCGGGTACTACTCCTCAGGACCTTTTATGACTCTGTTGTGACATCAGCCATCTTTTATGGAATAGTGTGCTGGGCCAGCAGCATCACAGACAGGGACAGGAGGAGAATGGACAGTCTGGTGAGCAGGACCAGCTCTGTCCTGGGATGCCCCCTGGACTCAGTGGAGGTGGTGGGAAACGGGAGGATGATGGCTAAGCTGGGCAGCTCCTTCAGTGACTATTTATTTTCCACTGTGTGTCTTGCTGCTGTTGTACTGTGAATTTCCCCGCTGTGGGACTAATGCCAAAAACAACTACTTTAAAGTTGAGTTCAAAAGTAAAAAATCACAGTTTGTCCAGTTTATGTCTCCCGAAACATCAGTAACTGATTACTGCTGCCTTCTAATATAAATATAGTTGACTGTAGGCAGCATAACAACAGAAATGTTGATAGATGTTTCTTAATAGCACTGCCCAAAGAATGCTTGTACAGAAAGAAAAGTGGCCCCGTTCTAGGACACTGTGGAACACCATAACTTATTCTGGTTTTGGTGGAGGACAGATTGTTTACAATTGATTTTGTGGTCAGTTGTGTCAAGCGCAACAATAAGCTCTAACAGGACCAACACAGATAAATTCCTAGTCAAAGACAAAAAAGGAGGCTATTAGTAAGTTTAAATACTGCAGCTTCAGGATTATGGTATCCTCATAGTCAAGACTGAAACCTTTCTTTCAGACCATCATTTTGCAAATGGGTGTGCTTAAGACCTTTTTTCAAGGATTTCAGACAGAAAGAGAATGTAAGATTAAGCAATGTCATTGGCTAAAACAAAATTTTTAAATTTTGGTTTATTTAAAGCTAAAGTTAAGGGCCTTCATCAAATAGTAAGTTGATAGAAACTGGCTGATCTGATCGAGTACAGAGATGTTGATAAGTGGATGAAAATCCTTAAACAATCAAGATGGGGTCATGTTCAACTGGCTTGATGTTTTAAAAGTCTGATTTGCTCTACTTTTTATCCACCATTGGACAAGAGATGGATAAGCTGGATCAGTGAGTCAGATCCAGAGTCAGAAAATGTGGGTTGACTTACCGAGTCGAGGTCTCTGTTATGAGGGTTAGTTAAAAACCCAGTCCCCTCATCTTTGATTTTGTTCATCTGTGCAGGATTCAGTAAAAGTAAAACTTTTTCATTTTTTTATTTAGCACCTAAAAACTGAGACTTTATACTCAGTTAGTGGTGGAGACCAAAAAGGGAGCTAAAAGAGAACACATATGTCCTTTGAGTCTGCCATAAATACATAAATCTCACACTACAGGAAAATATGCTGCCCAGCAGTGTGCATCCATTTAGCAGCTAAAAACTTGATATATTTAAAGATAGACAATTATTCTTTGAGCTGAATTAGCCAGCAAGTGTTTTTATTCAGTTCTTGAGCAAAAATGTCTTTCTTTGTTTTATATCACAGTAAAAACTGAGAATCTTTGAGTTTTCAAACTACTTTCTGTGCATAACAAACAACAGCAAGACACACCAAAGCCTTAACAGAAAAAATGAATTATTTGCATCTCCAGTTTCAGTCACCTTGCCTGATTGATTATCTTTAACACTGAGTCAGTTGCCGCTGACGCTGAGGCTCATGAGCTCATGAAAGAAGCATAGACAGCTGCTGAAATGCCTCCCATAAAATGAACTCTGCAGCTTTGTCAGCAGGAGCAGCTGCTGCTGAACTCCCCAGAAAGTGAAACTGACAAGCCAAGAGCCAAACAGGAGGCTGTCGAGTTTCCTGTCCAGAAACATTAAAAACTGACTCACCTCCCATTTGGACCACCTCAGGGATTTAAAGAAAAGAAAAGCTTGGCCTCTTCCTGGAGGTCTGGAGGTGATGCAGCATGAAGGAAGAGGATACAACACGTGGGAGCTCAAATCCACATAAACTACCAAATCACAGCTCAACCGTAAAAATTCTCAGCCTTTTTGTTACAAGATACTGTACATATGTGCCAAATTTCTGGTGTTATTCTGGGTTTATTTCAAGTGTTTCTTTCATTTACATTTCTAGCTGTGCCAACATGACTCAGTTGGCAGTGAACAGTATCCTGGTGTTGTGTAGAGATCACACAAAAACAGATTAACACTTTCCAGAGATCTTCCAACACAGTACTGAATATTTTCTAAATATCCATCTGTGTATCTTTTCCTAGTTCACAGGATAAGTATAAATGATAAAGTTTCAGATGTTTAGTGTATGCACGTTGAAGCCTGCATTCAGCTGTGAAATTTTCATTATCAAACCACATCAGCTACAACTGACTTACTCTTCAAATTTGTGAGATTATTTTTGGCTGCAATGAAAAATGACTTAAGCACAGCTTTCCATCATTTACAGTTTGCTATATGTCTGTGCAGTATTCAGAAACAAAAATAAATCTGTGGTAACACTGGGTTTGTTGGTAGCAAAGTCATGTGACTGACTAAAGACACAACTTTGCTAGCTTGACCACATGACCAAAAAGAAGGAAGAAAAAAAAAAAACTAAAGAAATGCAGATAGGCTGTATAGTTATTCCATTTTCATATTTATTTTTTCATGCTAGGTCAGTAACATAATAACCAGCCAATAATGTAAGAAACATATTAAATTACTGAGAAAAGTTTGTGTGGCTAAAACTATGATTTAATTATTGTTTAGGTTTGGCTATGTATGGATTAACTGAATATCCAGCGTGAAGTGACTTATAATCATTATGTTCTGTGGGGGTGGTATTGGCTGGGGATACGGAACCATAAAATTTGCAGGTGTTTTGTTTTTCTGTTTTGTTACTACTTTAGTTACTATACATAAAATATTTAATTAGTAGGAATGTAACAGAATGGGTGTGTTTTGTGTAGGATGTGTTGATGTACACCTGCTTTCTTCGTGATAATAAAAAAAGAAAGAAAAGTTTAACATGTTATTGCCCCTAACATTTTATGACATTATTGGCTATATTACATTATTGGTTGCTATAGCCATGCTTAAATAATTAATAAAGGGTAAAAATGCTAAATTGGTATGGTGGCGGCGGCTGTAGCTCAGGAGGAAGAGCAGTTGCCTGTTAATCTGAAAGTTGGTGGTTTGATTCCAGGCTTTCTGACATCCCTGACTTGGGCAAGACACTGAACCCCTTGTTGCCATATATATACATATATATATATACACACACACACACACACAAAATGATATCAATGTTAAAGAGCTTTCATTTATATGGCAAAATCCCAAGAAATGACTAACCTGGTGCAACTAGTTCTTTGTTTGGGTTACTATTTGGTTGCACTGTATTCCACTGAGGAAATTAACAAACCTCCACCAATCTATAAGCTCACGAGTCTACAAAAAAAAAAAAAAAAAACAAAAAAAAAAAAAAACAAAAGGAGATGAAGACATCCAGCCTAACAGAAGAGGGGTAGAAGAAATAAAAAACAAGAATTTTTGGACATTCAAAACAGTCCAGCTCTCATTGAAGATGTAATGTGTAGAATGGGGCATCAAAAATAGTATAAACTGACTCAGATTGCTGAGGCATAAAAGGGTCATTATCAAAGTTTATAAAACTAATTTGCCCAGGTGAATGTAAAATTCAAAATAAACATTCAAACAGTGAGTTGGACTCTGATTTGTTTGTCTTGCAGGAACCTACCAAGGCCAGTGGCTGGGAGGGATGCGTCATGGCTATGGTGTGCGGCAGAGTGTACCCTACGGCATGGCGGCTGTCATACTTTTCCCTCTTCGAACATCCATAAACTCTCTCCGTTCGGAGCACAGCCAGGGCCCTCCGACTGCGCTGGAGGACGGCGTCGCCACCACACCCACAGATGGGGTAGTGGCCGGGCTGGCCGGCAGCCCAGTGGGCCGCGGCGGGTTTGCACTGACAGCTCCGAGTGAGGCAGAGCGGCAGAGGAAGAGAAAGGGTCGCTTCCGGCAGTCCATCCTTAGCGGCCTGAAGCTTCGGCGATCTGAATCCAAAAGCTCTCTGGCCAGTCAGCTCAGCAAGCAGAGCTCCTTCTGCAGTGAGGCTGGCATGAGCACCGTCAGCTCTGCTGCGTCTGACATCCACTCCAACGCCAGTGAAAGCGAGCCAGGCGCCCCCGTGGATGCCACTGTTACTGAAATGTACGCGGGAGAGTGGCGGAGCGACCAGAGGGCTGGTTGGGGCGTGAGTCGGCGCTCAGACGGCCTGCATTATGCAGGTGAATGGTCGTTGAACAAGAGGCACGGATACGGATGCACCACCTTCCCCGATGGTACGAAGGAGGAAGGAAAGTACAAGCAGAATGTGCTGGTGAGCGGAAAGCGCAAGAACTTGATCCCATTGAGGGCCAGTAAAATCCGCGAGAAGGTGGACCGGGCTGTGGAATCTGCAGAGAAGGCAGCAGACATCGCCAAGCAGAAAGCAGAGATCGCGATGTCACGGTAAGATGTTGCGATATTTCTACCCTTTAACGCCGTGTTTTATATATGATACATACAGTTTCTGAGACATTTGCATTACTTTATGGTAAAAACTTTAGTCAAAACCTTGCTGTATACAATCTGAGAACTGCCTTCTGCCCCCTGGTGGATACAATTTGCATTACAATGATTTGGATGTTACATGATGATAAACTATAAATATGCTAATTATTCTCATGTCAGATATACTTATCTGACAGTTAGACGCCACATGTTAACTGGCATTGGACATGAGTCTTTTGGTATTTTAAAAACAAATTAATTTCAAATATGATACGATCTCAGTATATTTGAAAGATTTAATAAAAGCGAAGGGGGTCAGTGGGGGCTCGCTGTAAATGTTTGCCCCAGTTCAATAAACATGTTTTTTTTTTCTCTCTCTCTTTTCTTTCTAGACATAATGTATGTAGTGGATTTTGTTTAGTGGATATTGATTGATTGATTATAAAACATTTAATGTTGATTAAAGGTTTTTTAAACATGAAATGGACATATGTGTTTAACATTTGGTTATAAGAATTAGAAATGGATTGGGATTTAATTTTAGAGGCGGATCTTACAGTTTGAGAATAAAAACACCGTCCTGAAGTAAGAATTTAGAAAGTATCCGGCAGAATACATTTAGAATCTCTTCATTCACAAATGACCTCCAAGCAAGCAGGAATGCAGTATACATGTAGCTTCAGGACAAACCTGATGTGTCAACGTGTGTTGAGGTGGTTCATTGTTATATTAAGGCCATATGGGTACTTAGTGGGTATGGGTTTGAACTGGGCAAATTTTGCAGGTTCCATGTGATTTCATTTACATGGCCTGCATATGTGAAACCCACATGAGCAAACTCAGATGAGGCCATCATGAAAACTGTGGACAAACCCACTTTGGTCCTTTATCTGCAGCCCAAACATAACCCTTATGGCCCCCACATAGACATGCTGGTCTATTCACAAGAGAAGTTATAGCACTCTTGAACAAACAAATTCAACATAAGTCCACATCAGAAGCAATATGTGATATATAATATCAAACTTGTTATTTACACCCTTATACATCAGCAAGCTTTTATAATGTTATCAGTCTAAGTACCTTTACACTAAAGGTGTAGAGAAGAACAAATTTCTTGTCCTGTCCTGTTCAGGATGAGCCATGCTCGTGGGAAGGCGGAGGCTGCTGAAGGGGTGGCACAGAAAGCCATGGAGGAGTGTCGACTGGCCCGGATTACTGCCAAAGAGCTCTCGCCCTCCTTTCATATCTATGGCAACGGTGAGAGGACAGCAGCAGACAGCTGGTTTACATTATGAATTCAATTTCCTTTCATTATGTAATTAGTGGAGACAGAGCATGTGAAGATACATCCCACCGTGTTGCATGCTGGGAGAGGAACATCTCGGAGGGAATGCCCTCCATTATACTTTTTAAATAAACTTAGTAATATGTTTGTTTTATGGAGTCATATCTAGTAGATCTAGAACTGAATGTTGACCATGAAACAATTTTAATGTTGAAACTGATTATAAAATGTATTTTTTTAAACGTGCAGTAGACAAATATCTTTATATCTTCCTGCTTGCCTCCAAGAAGAGATGGGCAATATGAGTTTAAAAGAATAATATATAACAGCTGTTATAACATTAGTTAATAATATAAGCTGCTTTTAGTTTTAAGCTTTTTATAAAATTTATATTTTTATTATAAATACAATGAAATATTAAAAGATATCAATAAAAATAAGAAAAACTATACATTAGAAAAAATATATTTTAATATTAATAATACACACACACACACATATATATATATTAATAATAATATTTGTAAAAAGCTATTTAAACAGCTTATAAACTATATATATATATATATATATATATATATATATATATATATATATATATATATATAGTATGTTAAATGTTGTACAGCCATTTTGTTGTATGCTTGCTTGTTCTAAAGTAGTTTATGAAAACAGATTGACAGTGCTATTTATATTAAAAAAAAAAAAAAGTTAATATTCCACATAACTGCCCCCTGTTTTATAGAGATAAGGAGTCCTCTTGCCTTCGGTGGTCATCTAGTCATCCAAATGGCCTTCAACACCTCAGTTGAAGGCACCCTTAAACCACAACCTTATGCAGCTTTGTTCGTTTGTGAACACTTTAGATGAGTTTAAAATTTGCAATCGCCATGATTTTGGGGGTAAAATTAAAAACCTTTAAATAGAAAATGAATACCTACAAACTTGGTCTATTTTACAGTTTGCTGTCCAGCCTTTAAACCTTTTATCTCAGCTTCACTGCACCTATTGTGCTTTCTTTTTTTTTTTTTCCATTTTCCCAGAGAGACCTGCTTTGTTACATTTAGTCATGAGTCGTGATTAAATAAGGGAACTGCTCTCATTATCTTATTATAAGATCTGCACAAAGGACCTACACAAAGGCAAGAAGCAGTATCTTAACTTAATGAAATACGTATTACACATGTAGATTTGCTGTATAGTTTCTTTTTATTTTTTGGTCTCATAGTAAAAATTAACTACAAAGGGTTAGCTTGTGAGCATTCAAATAAAGAAGATTCACTTTGTCAAGACTAGAAGCACAAGATAAATTTTGGTTTCATCTCTTCCCTTCTATTGTTACCCTGCATGCACACAAACACTCACACTGTAGGTCTTTTTTTTGTGGATGTGTGCCAAATCACTTCATTGGTGCTACTCTCCTCACTCTGTAGGGCTCGAATGTCAGAGGCCGAAACACCAGGACGCCAAGGACAAAGACCACGAGGTCATCTCCACAGGAACAGACAGTCCAGAGCTGTGCACGCCGGACACCACACCGCCTGTAATAACACCTGATCTCAGCCCCGTGCTGAGCGTCCCAACCTCACCCCCTCATAGCCCGCCCAAACACTCCCATCGCCCCAGAAATGCTTGCTTCATGCGACAGAGCGCTGTGGATGACCAGGGCGGGGCTGAGATCCAGGTGCTAGTGGAGGGGCGGGGGATTGATATGCCTCGGGGTGGGGCAAACAATTGGACTGATGATATGTATCCAGATCGAGGAGGCAGCAGTCGCTCCACCACACCTTCCCTTCTGGAAGAGCAGGAGGGCCAAATCAACGGCCACGAACAAGCCCCTTTGACCAACCACAAACCACGGGAGAAATCCTTGTCCAATCACAAGTCACGGGAGCATGTCTCGTCCTACAGAGCGTGGGAGCACTCCTTGTCCAACCAAAAGCCGTCCAAGCATGCCTCTTCCAATCACAAGTCAAGGGAGTACTCATCGTCCAATCACAAAACATGGGATCATTCCTCCACCAATCACAAGGCCTGCGAGCATGCCTCTTCCAACTACAAGCCGCAGGTGCACATTTTATCCAATCACAAGGCCTTGGAACACAACATGTCCAATCATAAGACTTCTGAGCATGCTTCTTCCAATCACAAGTCCCAAGACTATATCTCTTCTAATCACAATGCAAAGGACCACATCTCTTCCAGCTTTCCCCCTCGAGAGCATGTCTATTCCAACCACCATCCAAAGCAGCATAACCCCTCCAACCACAAGCTTAACGAGCATGCTGTAATCGACCAAAGGCTAGATGGCCTCACCGGGGGGTGGACTGCAGAAAGCACCCTTAGGTGGAGCCCTGCCCACTCACGCCTCTCAGAGCAGGACGAGGAAAGGATGAATGACTATACAGTCGATATGAGGCTTCATTGTCCGGACTCGCAGTTGACTAGGGGGCTGGGCCAGGAGTCCCCGGCCCACAAAAGCAACAGGCTGCGATCCCGAGGCCTTCGGCCAGTCCAAGAAGGATCCATGGACTCTGTACAAATGCTGGACAACCTGAATGTGGGGGCAGAGCTGGAGGAGTGGCCACTGCACAGGGACCTCACCCTCTCCCCACCCCTAAAGTCTCAGCCCATCACTCTGGAGCAGGAAGGAGAGCATCTCACCCTCAAATCAAACTCAGTGAGTCCACACACCCATGCCTGAACACAAACCTCATGAATTACTCATTGATCAGTCAGACAACTAATGTATTAAAAGTTTATGACAATTTATAACAGAATCCCATGAGTAGAAATGGAGGAGTGCAGGCTTCACATTTACAGGAGTTTTCTCTGGAGACTTTCAGGTGAATCATCAGTACAAAGAGACAGGATCCATTTTTTCAACAATGGAACAGCCTCTATAAAGAAAATAGTCAAAGTTGCAAACCTGCAGACGTGAAACGGTCACACTTGAACATCTGTCCACCTGTACCATTTGCAATAGTTTTACAATCTAGAAACATAAAAGAATAATTTAACGCTTATACTGTTTATATTTTGTGCCTTCATACTATGGTCCAGGTTAATTTTGACCCTGGCTAAGATTTCCTTCATGATAAGTGTCTATACCAAATTTTAAACTACAGATCTATTTAGAATGTCTAAACAGATAAAACCATGAGTAAATCTTTATAAATATTTCAGAGAGCAGAAAGAGTGTATTTTTTAGATTCTACAACACTATTTTATAGAGAGACATAAAAGCTATTAAAACTTATATTTTACTTAATTTAATAATGGCATGAATAGAGCTGTGGCCTCCGTACATGAGGTGACGGTTCAACCAGCCGAGCTAATCACCACCCCATGATTATCAATATTAATTTAACACTTATCACTTAAACACTTAACATTGAATTATAAAAAGCTTATTATAAATAACTTTTCTGCCATTTTCTCCTTCTCCTCTGTCCCCTTGTGTTGACTTCTTGTGTGAGCACTTTTTTTTCCTTCTTTCATGTTGTCTCCCTACTCCGACACATCCTCCGAGTCACTACCAACCTCCTCCTCTTGGAGGATCAGACAAAGGGCATGTTGCACATTATGTCTTGCTGCCATGATGTCCATCCCTGAAATGACAGCTCCTGTACCTTTATATTGTTATCAGTCCCCGACCACCACCCTCTCAAACCAAACCTATTAATCTGTAGTTTATATTATTACATTGCAGGTGTTTGCAGGAGCAGATCTTTTGTCTGTGTCACAGCACTGTTTGACCTCTGCATAACTTCTGTTCCCTGTGAACACCATAATCCCTCCTCTGCTGTTTCACTACTTTACTGTTTCCTGGTCCCCCATACCCCTTGAAAGACCAGCAGGTGCCTGTTTCTGTGTAAACTAAAGCAAATGTAGATGCCAGCTCTTATGACAGTATCTACACGCAATTAAACTCTGTCACTGCTCTTAAAAAATAAATAAGAATTTTTTAAAAAGTTCACCGTTTCAAGGTTCCCTAAAACCACTGTTTTCCTTGATTTGACCCACCCTGGTAGATCTAAAATCCTTCTAGATTTCAGGTCAAATTTGACCCAAAACAGCCTCAGTGTGCAAAAAAAATTGTAGCACCTATATATAAGTATAGAATTTGAAAATATTTTCATTTGTTGTGTATTTTGTGTCACTTTAAATGGACTTGTACTTACATAGCACTTCTCCTGTCAACTTTAGAAAAACTCATCAAAGGTCAGATAAAAAGAATGATGTTTGGGGTCATTTCAGTGCTTTCAAATGTCAAAATTGGTCAAATTTGACCCAAACAGTATGTAAGGGTTTAGCAATTTATAAAAAATTTTTATTCTGCTGATTTTTACACAGTATATTTCTTTGCATTTAAAATATATATATGTATAATTATTTCCTGAAGTTATTTAAATTGCTTTATTTTTTAATAATAATATTTATTTATTTCCATCCCTTTATTAATTGGTACTTTTCTCTGATGCTCTCAGCCATTTGGGTTTGAGCTACAATTCACTTCCAAAACAATCAGGCTTGAACATGACTTGTATGAGAGGACTGCTTCATCCAGCACTTTCTTTACATTAACTGTACCCCAAAATCTGTTTCTGAACACATTTCTGACCAGAAATAAGCACCATAGTCTTCACTATATTCATAATCTTCACTCACATGACACACCAATGACACACCAATGATGCCACAGAACATGGTATGTTCTGTGGCATCATTGGTGTAAAACCAAAATCTGTAACCCAAACAGGAATTTCACTAAAAGGATAAACTTTTAAATCAGGCCTTGCAGGTGAAGATGTAATATGACTGGATTCTCATTTCCATTTTTTTGCAAAAATATTTAAGTGGACCATTAAGGTGGAATAACCAATAAATCAACTACTCGTTTACATTCAGGTGTAAAATCACAAGAAAAACAGACAAATCGTGTTTAAGCAAAACTAACTCAGAGCAGAAGATAGAGAGAAAAGCAAATGTAAAATGAAAATAAAAGGCAAAACAGAAGGAGAAAAAGGATAAGAATTTATTAATAATAAATTTAGAGATTGAAAGAAAACAAAGTAATTTCCATACAATAAGTTAATAAATAAATGTATTAAAAATTATAGTCATTAATTAATTAGTTAAAATAAAAATAAATAAAAAGGTTTCAATGATTTTTATAGTCTGTATTACCAAATCATTTAATTTATTTGTTTATATTTAATCATTTATTTATTTTTTTAACAATTGTGTATTAAAATAAAATAAAATAAGACAGAGTTGTTAAGCTCTTGTACGGTTGATTTCTGTATATTATAAGCCGGGAAATGAGCAGAGATCTTGCAGCTACATCTCTGAAAGCGCCCACACAGAGCACCATAACCGCTAAAAATGCCACAAACACCACCTACAAGACTTTTGCTGCTCAGAGGGTTGACAAATTAATACAAAGAGGAAGAAATTAACCCACTGTAAGCAGTTGCTGATGACTTTTTAATAACCAGCTGTCTAAATTTGGTTTAATCATCTTTGCTGTGATCGTTTGCGCAGTAATTGGACTAATTGCTTCTTCTCTCTTCTCTTGTCTCTTAGGGCTCCAGCTCTATTCTGGTGGTTATGGTCATTTTACTCAATATTGGAGTAGCCATTCTTTTCATTCACTTCTTTATTTAAACTTCTACAGGTATGATCAACTAAGACTTATTGATAACTACAGTATATTATATTATTACTTACTGAGACGTTCTGCCTATTCGACTGGAGCCCACAGCCTGAGTGACGGACACAGCAGAGCCTTTCTGTTGTTCATATTGGTCTTTTCACTTCTGATGAAGCCCATTTGAGTTTCTACAAAAGCGCCTGTTCTTTTAAAATTCCTGTTTTGAGTTTGCAACCATGAGCAGAAAGATGGTAGAGTGAGAGACAGAAGATGGTAAAGAAAGCAGCTTTAATCAGGACACACATGCATAGGTGTCCGTCACTGAAAGTCCGCAGACTGGAGATGGCACAGGCAGCATTGCCCATTTTTCCACCAGTCTAGACAAAGAATATAGCAAAGCCTTGTTTCCTGGTTTAGCATGAGAAACATGCTAACCAAGAGCATGGCACACACTCCATCCTAAACCCCTTTTTGCCTTTTAACCCTTTCTCCTTTCAGTCTCTATCCACACTATACGCTACATACAAAACTATGCTGCAAGAGTAGATCCATTTTAAAGGGCTCCGTCATTATTCTTTTCTTTTTCTTTTTTTCCTCTACAAACTACACAAACACACACAACCATTGCATGAGGCTGTGTGAGGTTTTAAAAAGTGCATTTTCTATCCCTTTAACATCACCGTCCTGTCCTCGTTTGTATGCGCTCCATCCGGATCGTCACCTCCAGAATCGGACCAGATTCACGTTTGATTCTCAAAAGTCGACATTAGTGCACACCTGAATTTGTAATGGGTGGAATTTTTAATGTTGAACCACACAAACACACACACACACACATTCGCACGCAGAAAATAAAACACGTAAAGTAACTTGCTGACAAACTGAGGAGGATTTAGCCTTGCCCCTTTGTACAGCCTTGAGACTGTTATGGTATAACCACAGATTCTAACTATATACGTGTATGTGTCATTATTATTCAAGTTTGTTACTTTTTGCAGTTTGCAAGACAGAGAGAATGCTGAGTGCCTCGTATTTATTCATTTTCCCTCGAAAACTTTATTTCAGCCCAGACTCGAGATTAAACTCCACATGGGCAGGCTAAGAGAACACTAATAACCTTCAAAATTAATAAACCCCGACCTTCAGTCTCTCCCCTTCCCTCCCTTTCCCCACTTCTACTCCTCCCTTTACCCTGAAATGGCATGCACTGCTTTGTCTTTCTCCCAGTACTCCCGTTTAGACCAGTCACGAAGGGGAAAATGGGGTTTCTACAGTGTCCTTCCCAAACACTTTTTTGGGCGGGATAAGATTTATTTTCAGCATGTTTGTTTAGCCTGCTCAATCTGGTGTCAGTTGTGAGTTTCTCCCTCTCGTGTCTCTTATCCAACAACACAAGGCTACATGAGACACGGAGAGCAGTGTAACATAAACGCTAGCTTTTAACTCTCAGTGGATACTGAAATGTCCCCGAGTTTATGAATGATATAAAAAAAACAAACTCTGCTACTGTATGTTTTATACTTCGCACCCAGTGGCATCATCATGTTGTGACATCATTGCATGCCCTAGCATGCTCTTTCTTACTCTTTGGTTTATGAGATTGTTTCAAAGTTAATGTGGAGAAAATAATGAAATGTTTGAAATTAATGAGTTTGGTGTGGTTATTGCTGTTGTTGTTTATTATTCCACTCCATGATAGTGGTGAAGAAAAGAACTACAAACCACATGTTCAGGTTTACTGGTGTTCAGTAGTAGTGGGCGGTTGGATCCAAATATCGATGCCAACGTTGGTCAGTTCCTCTCCACTATGCAGTTTTTTGCTGCTGCATTTCATCAAGGAAGTGACCTGGCTGTCTAAATAGCTCCATCACAGCATGGAAGCAGTCACACGTTGCTCGAGCAAGCAACCAGTCAGGCACTGGCCAGCAGCAAACACAACATCAACTGGTAAAAAGTCTGCACCAGAAAGTCTGACTGAATGGTTAGCTGTGTGATACGTGAAATGAGTCATTCTGCAGCTGTCCTATAAATTTAACATTTGAAAGCTATCACACAATTCATAAATAAAGCACTTTTTGGTAGATTTGGTTCACCGCTGTGACAGGGTAGAAGTCCAAAATCTGCTACTCTCACTGAGATAATGCCAAATTTGGATTTTTAACCCATAAGAACCTGACGTGACATAGATGTTACATACAGTTTCTGAGACATTTTGCTTCAATTTATGGTATAAACTTTGCTCAAAATCCTGTTGAACACAATGTGATACTTGTCTTCTGTCCCCTAAGAAATACCCAGAAGCAGAAAACCACATTATAATATCTTTAATATATCACATGGTAATAAATGGTAGATATATCATTTTTTGTTACATTTTGTTAAAGGGTCAAATAAAGACCTCATATTAAAAAAAATTAGACTTTTCTTACCATTTTTATTAATGGGTCGGGCGTTAATCGGTTAACATGGTATGAGTAATAGTTTGGTTGTTTATGCGTTAATGCATTAAAAAAATTTTAAATGAATCTCTTTAGATTAATGCATTTTTTAAAGCCCTGTTAAAAAGCATTGGCATGCTAGTCCTTTAATTACTTGGTACAGGATTGATACCAAATCTTGCAGTGTTCCACACTAGTCCAGTTGTTCCAAAAGTCATCCACTCCTTAAAAACCTTTATTATAATCCAGAGATCAAATTTAAAGCTATGGAAGTAGAGAGTGGCCATGAATGTAATTGTTTATCTTCAATGTCGTTATCTTGTATGGAGCCTGTCTGGTGACATCGATAGAAAATATAATGCAGATTACCTATACGTGGAAATGAGATAATTATAATTAAGTTGTGACCATGTATTATTTGTTGGAAAATCTAAAACTGCACCACAAGCTCAGTAGCAAGCTCCTTTATGATTAAAGCACACATCAAACACGGATTATTTTAACTTGCTTTTTTTCAATTTTAATCTTAGGTTGAATTACAATGATGTCATAATTAGAAAGAGACACTTCATTCAAGCGTATGATTTAAAACGTAGGGGCACAACTTAACTATGTCATTCCTACCACTTAAGATTTATACTTGATCGGTGTGCACCTCCTTGGCGTGCACCTCTTCCAGATCTGACCTGCAGCCCTGATACACAGCACAGTTACGGGAAGTACTCTTTAGTTAGTTTGTGATTACGTGTTTCCGAATTTCTGGATCTTTTTCCTGAATATGTGCGGTAATCAACATTTTTTTGTTTGCGCTGTAAATTTT
This sequence comes from Melanotaenia boesemani, assembly GCF_017639745.1. Lineage (NCBI taxonomy): Eukaryota > Metazoa > Chordata > Actinopteri > Atheriniformes > Melanotaeniidae > Melanotaenia > Melanotaenia boesemani. The sequence continues at coordinate 4,962,132 of NC_055682.1, read as the reverse complement.
TTAATGGAAGAATTATTTCTTCGTTTGCTTCCACAAGCTTGTGAACACACTGCACCATGTTGCCATCAGAAATGAAGTGAATAATCGAAAGAACTCTGCCCTGTAGAGTTTACCAGCCAATACCAGCTCAGATTCAGAAGAGAAACTGCAATATGACGCTGTAACTCTGTGCGTGAGGACGAGAGCACATTTCACCACCGTACGCAGACACCGTGCTATAAATATAAATAAATCCAGCTTTAGTCGCATCTCTTAGAGTGAATAAGACACATAAAATGATAAATAGTTTAAAGATGCACGTGGTGATATAATGATTTGGTGTTTCCCAGATTAACTGGTATTTCTGGGCTCCTAACCTGTCCATTAATTGATTTTAAATCAACCATTATTTTATTTTCCTGAGATAAAAAAAAATCAAAGCATTTGTAAGGTTTACAAGTTGATCCAACTCTGGAATGGCTCTCTATCCTGCACTAGCTGGTTGAAAGGGGATGTGAGTCATCTCGGGGCACTTTGCGTGGAGATGCACCAGATAATTCCATTTTTGAGCAGCACTTGGCAGCATTTGGGGGGAGAAACCTCCGGCAGAACCATGCTCAGGGAGGGCGGCCATCTGCCTCAACCGGTTTTGAAATGACAGCAACAGAGAAAATAACTACAGAGACTACGAAGAAACCACTAACAACTTTACAAGAAGGACAATTAACTAACGCTCCACAGAACACAGTAAGAACCCATGAGCTCCCACAGTCACGCCTCTACTGAAAATACCCCCCAGGTGAAGCCAGAACCTGGATTTTAGTAAGACTTAAAAGGGCAAGAAGATGAATTATTCTTGTGCTCTTAATGAAACACTAAATAATTTAACAAAGTACCGGATGCAGTCCATGGTTTGGTCCATGCAGACAGAGATGGTGATGGGCAATAAATTCAAATCCAGAGGGGTTGAAAAGAAGGGGGAGAGAGTTTTAATAATAATCTGGTTCTTTCAGAATTTACAAACGGGGTCACTATGAGACAAAAATCTCTGGACATTTAGTTTAAAATGATTTGAAGTCAGCAAAAGGAATAAAAGCATCTCTCAGTAGAGAAAATCTTTCTACACAGAGTTGCACTCTGTTTTTTTATTCTTAAAGTTGTATTATTATTTTGTATTTCTATCTATCTATCTATCTATCTATCTATCTATCTATCTATCTATCTATCTATCTATCTATCTATCTATCCATCCATCCATCCATCCATCCATCCACCCACCCATCCATCCATCCATCCATGGCCCTGAGATGGACTCGTGACCTGTCCAGGGTGAACCCTGCCTCTCACCTGTTAAAATGCTGGGGTAGGCTCCAGCTTATGTGACCTATACTGGATAAAGTGGTACAGATAATGATATATTATTATTATTATTATTATTATTATTATGTGTTTTCACTTGTACTTTTGACTGTCTTCTTTAGATAACCTTGAATGTGTTTGGTTAGTTTAAAACTTTCAGTCATTTAAAGGGTTAAACTGGTTGAGTGGGAGTATAGAGGCACTTTTAAAGGCAAAATAAGTAGCATTGACACCTACCGTTTCAAATGAGAACTGCAGTCGAAAGAGAAAAACAGGAAGAGCGTTCTTGTTGTTGTTAGGCAACAGTGGGGAGTTGCATATGATTTATTAAGGAACCAGGAAGTTGGAAAGAGCTTCACATTGCACTCAACTTATTCCGGCATGGAACTCTTATTTTGAAGGAGAAAAACTTGACAAAGACATTGTTGATGTAGGAGACAGATTGTTTATAGGGAAGCTTCCCTCGCAGCAAATGTGGACATTTTAAATTACTTTTAAGGAAAAAATCCTAATTATTCAGCCTTTAAAGATACAGTCCAATTCAAACTAATTCAGTCCAATTCACATCAAATTAATTATAATCCACATGAGTTTAATTCATCATTTTTGTGCCCATATAAAGCCAGATTATAAAAACTTTCCTTGCTAATGAAACCATCCTGAGCATACACACTGGCAGTAAACATTGCAGAAAAACTCTTATTTAAAAGAAACTTCCATCAAAGCTAGGAATAAGAACAATAATATAGTGTTTCTCAAAAGTGGGGTGATACTGCCCCCGAAGGGGCGTTCAGAGACCGCCTGAGGGCGGTGGGAATTATATTCTTAAAAGGGGGGTGTTGGTAATCTATTGTTTGACTTTCATGATTGACACTTAGGCTTTATCATCCACTCACAGTCAGAAGTGAGGGCTAGTTCCCAAATTCACCATAGTCACAGCAATGATGATCCAGAAAGAAGTGAAACCAAAGGTAGTATATTATAGAAAAACGACAGGCTTGAGCCTAAAAAAACTTTCTTTATATAAACAACCTGAACCTTTGTGAGTCATTTCCAGTTAACAGAGTCAAAGCAGTAGACTTTAGCAGCGTCTTTTTTCACCTGGAATCTAAGTTATTCTCACAAAACAGAAAAGGTAAGACACACTTCATGTTTTTTTTTTTTTAATAAAGATTTTGTGGTTTTAATTGTGCTTCATTTAGGTGGCAATACTCAGTAGAGGCTTTCAGCCAAGTTTCTTCCAGTCATTTTGATATGTTACAAGACCGGGGTTTCGTACGTGCACAAAGATTGTCTGAACTGCAGCATCTGGATTCAGCCAGGTCCTCTGGATGCAATCCAAGTGCAGCATATGAGGGACCATATTTAGCTCACCTGGCAGTGCAGGTTTCATGGCAACCATTCCCCAGTTCGGTTGGTACTGACCTTGGTCTATAAAGACCACGGGGGTCTATATAAAATCATCTTAAAAATGTACCGCAATTACTTGGATTTGACGGCATCAGGAGTACTACGGCTGAAATAACCTGCTCTGCAACCTGCAGTGGAAAAACTATCAGATAAGCATCAAACACAGAGCTCACACTAACTTAGTGTGATTCATGTGTAGCAGCATCACTGATTTCTAATGGATGCTTGTGATGCTGTTTGTAAATAAGACCTAATTTGATTTTCATTTTGCTAAGCATAGTTTGTTTCACTGCAGGATTTTTATAACATAACTCAATAATCAACATCAGACATTCTGGAAAGGCAAACTACATTTACACTGCAGATAAATATATAGAAATAAATAGATGTAGAGTCTGGACAGCACAGATCAGACCCAGTCCACTTTCTGTGTTGTCCAGATGATGTTTTCAGTAGCCTCAGTCTGTGTGATCATCTCACATTTCATCCCACCTTTACATCACTGAAGTGAGAGAGACATCGCAATCTGTACAAGAAGAGGTGGACGCAGTAAAATGTAAACAGTGGGTAAAACAATATTATATCATAACTTTGTCTGTGATTCCACAAAAACTTTAAATCTGGTACACATGCTGACATGTGGAGCATCCATATTGACTTCCTTTAAACAGCGCGATGCGTGAGACATCACATCTTCCTCTGTACATGCGGCTACTTCAGGGCTGTAGACTGTTCACACTGTAGTCTGACAGAGGTCAGATTTGAATTATAAGGCGAACAACCATGCAAAATAAATGAAGAGATCTTAGCTAAAGATGGAATCTTTAAAGAGAAACTTAGTGCATCATGGGACATCCCCCAGCACCCTTGGCCTATAGCAGCATAACTAAAGGGACCGCTAAGGGTTACCCTAACTATAAAATTTATCAAAAAGAAAAGATTTGAAGCCTGATTTAAGGGTAGATGTCTGCATCCAGAACCCACCCCAGTTCTTATTGGTCACGTTTATTTCCATGGGAACCAAGGTAAACACCTGGCTTCTTGCTTTTATTACTATATGTATTATTATTCTTTATTATTATTGAGTTGGGTTAAATATTGTCATGAAATGTGAATTTGTGTTTTTTAAATAATGACAGAAGGTGACACTTCAAACAGTGGACTTCAGCAGCAAGAACAGCTGCAGCTGTGTTGATTAGTCTTTCTGTGTGGTTTACTCTGCATGTTTAAAGTATTTTATTTCCTTCTGAGACAAAGGACTTTCTGAGTTTGTAATTAGCTCTTTGTCAAAGTTCAAATGTTGTTTAATATTCTAAAAACATCACACAACATTGTGTTAAACACGGGGGTCCCTCAGGGATGCGTTTTATCTCCCATCCTCTTCCCCATCTACACAAATAACATACCCTGCAGCACGGACAATATGACACTCCTGAAATATGCAGACAACATGACTTTGGTGGCTCACCTAACCAATTCCATCAGTCTAGCAGCATATCACCAGCAGGTGGACTCATCACCTCATCAGAGTTCACTGAAACTGAACATTTTCAAAAGGAAGGAGCTCTGCTGCTGCAGGAGAACATCTGGAGATGCTGCACACACACTGCTCCAACCACTGGAGATTAATGGGCACGTAGTGGAGCAGGTGGAGCATTTTAGATACCTGGGCATTAAGACTGACAGAGCACTGTCCTTTTCTGACCACAGCAGCAGCATCTTTAAAAAGGCTTAACAGCACCTCTTTCTGCTGAGAAAGCTGATGTCCACGCGATGCTGCAGAGCCGTGTCAGCCAAGACAGCCCTACAGCATCCAGAGCCTTAAGGAACTCTGGGCGGACCTCATTCACCCCCGGGGCCCTGCCACCGAGAAGCTTTTTAACCACCTCAGCCCCAGAGACGGGAAAACCAACACCAGGGTCCCCAGACTCTGCTTCCTCATCGGAAGACGTGTTGGTTGGATTGAGAATGTCGTTGAAGTATTCCATCCACCGCCTCACAACATCCCAAGTCGAGGTCAGCAGCCCCCCATCCCCACTGTACACAGTGTTAATGGAGCACTGCTTTCCCCTCCTGAGCCGCCGGATGGTGGACCAGAATCTCCTCGAAAGTCCGACAATACGACTACAAAGTCGATCATCAAACTGCGGCCTAGAGTGTCCTGGTGCCAAGTGCACATGTTGAAACTCTTATGCCTGAACAAGGTATTCGTTATAGACAATCCATGATGAGTGGAGAAGTCCAACAACAAAACACCACTCCAATTTAGATCAGGAGGGCCATTCCTCCCAATCACGCCCCTCCAGGTCTTGCTGTCATTGCCCACATGGGCATTAAAGTCCCCCAGCAGAATGAGGGAGTCCCCAGAAGGAGGGCTCTCTAACACCCCCTCCAAGAACTCCAAAAAGGGTGGGTACTGCTGTTTGGTGTATAAGCGCAAGCAACAGTCAGGACCATTCCCCCCACATGAAGGCGGAGGGAGGCTACTCTTTCTTCCACCGGGCTAAACCACAACGTACAGGCACCAAGTCGGGGGGCAATGAGCATGCCCACACCACCTCAGGCTCCTTCCCCGCCAGGTAGGTGACATTCCATGTCCCTAGAACTAGCTTCTGCACCTGAGGATCAGACCGCCAGGGTCCCCACCTTTGGCCGCCGCCCAGCTCACATTGCACCAGACCCCTATGGCCCCTCCTGCAGGTGGTGAGCCCACGGGAGGTGGGGCCCATGTCACCCTTTCGGGCTGAGCCCGACCGAGCCCCATTTGGCAAAGGCCCGGCCACCAAGCGCTCGCCTCCGTGCCCCGCCTCCAGGCCTGGCTCCAGAGAGGGGCCCGGGTGTCTCACGTCTGGGCAAGTGAAACCCGGGTTCATGGTTTGTTGTCATCACAGAGGTGTTTTGAGCGACACTTCGTCTGGTCCCTCCCCTAGACACCTGTTTGCCATGGGTGACTCTACCAGGGGCATAAAGCCCCCGACAACATAGCCACTAGGATCGTCAGGACACACAAACTCCTCCACCACGGTAAGGTGGTGGCTCAGGGAGGAATAAAGACATCATTTATTCCAAATGCAATCAACATATTAAATAAGTTAAAATTTTTAGCTATGTTGGTGTGTATTTTATCTTTTTCATTGATTTTTTAACTTGTGTGTTTATATTTTCTGAGCTGTTATTTCAAAGACAAATTTCCACTGCTCTGCAATGGACAATAAAGTTTTTCTAAGTCTAAAAGATTTTTGTCTTTGACACTGAAAAGAGTTCGAAGCTGTTATGTAAGGGTTTCCTGACACACACACACACACATATATATATCTATATATAGATATATATATAGATCTATATATCTATATAGATCTATATATATAAATTCTGCTGTAATATTCAGCAATGTCACATTTTTTATTTACAAATGACACTTTATGGAAGCTCTCACTGATTCCTGCTAACTCACTGCATGGTTTTGGTGTTGATATTCACAATTAAGGGAGTGGGAGGGACCACAGATTTGTGGTCTGTGTGATTGTATATGGGCTGATTTGGGCCAAAATTCCAGAGCCGTTTTGTTTGTTTTTTATTTTTTATCCCAGTCCACCGCTGCCTTTAGCCATGACTGGGGCCTTGGTTTTCAGACTTGTAGAATTAATCTGTACTTGCAGATTTGATTTGATCCTGTACTTCTTGTTACGCACAGATGTGAAGATAAAAGTTACAAAACATATGTAGGAGTAATAAAACTGGAGATACAAGACGTAAAATTAATGTTCCTATCTTAGCTCTGTAGTGAAAATGACAGTTTAGGGATGAGACTTTTTACACGGGGTGTCTGAGGGAAACACTACCCTCTGCTGACCCACCGGAGTACTGCACTTTCTGCTGTGTTAACAAGCCCCTGGCCGCCTTTGTGTTTGTTTGAAAGCGATTCAAGGAAACTCTGTGAGCAGTTTATCACTACCGGGGCTCGTTTTGGGTTCCTCGGCGCTCCTCCAACATGAAGCGACTTTAGCAGGTGCTGAACAGCGGCAGCAGCTCGCTGCGTGGCGGTTTCCGGTGTCCGTCCGTCTGCTGGAGGATGGCGTCCGGCTCCGACCGCATCCCCTTTACCGCCGGTCCTCCGAGTCCCGAAAACACCCACCGTTGTCGACCCCAGGTCAGAGACGACAGCGAAAAGCATCGATAAGTAGCTCGGGTAAGTTATTGTGGAATGTTCTGGCTGTAAACGAGGGTGTTTGCAGATGTGCAGGGCTCTGATGCAGGAGGCGGATTTTCCCCCCGCTGCTCCGGGTAGGCCTGGTTTGATCTGGGTCCGTTTGCAGCGCAGGCTCGCATCAAATGTTAGACCAGGTATTGTGGCCTTTTATAAAGCGGCATTTTGAGCCGAGCTATGTAGCTTACAAGCTTGCATCGACCACCTCTTATTTGTTTCAACTCGCTTGCTTTGTGCATTTCATTACACTGTGTTTCCGGGCATTATTGTATTTTTTATGAGAGGAGCTGGTGTAATTTGGGAAAGAGGTCCAGTTGTTTAGCATCGTTAGCTACAACTAGCTGTGGTTAGCCATTAGCTATCGCAGCTGACAAGCTAACGTCTGATAGCGAACTGCATCCTGTAACAGAAGCAATTTTATGGCTTTCCTTATAGAGATTTCATTAATCTAAACGAAGCAGACAAGACGCATTGTCAATTAGCCGTTTGCAAAAATTATATTGAACATTCAGTTGAGATTTTGAGCATTTCATGCCCGATTTACGTTTCAGGAAATAGACCGAGCCCATTAATTCAGTTTTTTTTATGAAGCTCGAAGCTAGTTCAGCTGACAGTTATTTTTTGTGGGCTAGCTTGCAGTATAAATACCTCGGGTTTGTATAAACTACCACAGTAGCTGCCTCACTGAAAACAATACTTCAACACTAGTTTGACATTTGTTTCGTGGATAATCAAGAAATAAAGCTTAAGGCCACAAAAGCTGTTTTTTCCAGATTTATCTTTACCACAAATTAGACTTAAAATGTAAACATTTTCACTTCCGTCTCACGCTGATTATTTTAGCTTTGCTTGTTTGTAAAGTAAACTAAATCATGAATGTTGCTGTCACTACAGTAGTGATTACTCACAACCTCCAATATATGTTCTAAGTATAATCTTGCATATTTGTTGTTTTACATAATTTTTCCCTTTTTATTCTGCTTCTCTCCAGGTTTTCTCCCTTATCTCACAGAACGTGTGCAAGCACAGATATAGCACTGAGCTTTCCTCAAAGGGCTGGCTACTATTTCTAAAACTACGTCCCGCCCTCCTCCTCCTCCTCCTCCTGTCAGATTGGGACAAAAATCCTCTTCTTCTAAGCACTAAGCTTTTTACATCCAAAGTGGAAGGATGACAGAGGCATGGCAGCAGCAACACGCAGTGGCTCCACCCTCTGTTGTGCACACACTCCCCCAAGGAACTGACAACCCTCTGGGCTGCACGGTGTACGGGGTTGTCCTGCAGCCAGATGCCTCCCTTCAGCAACCCCAGCACCCTCAGCAGCACACTGTACAAACTCAGCAGCCTTCCTTACAAGTAGGGGGCGACAGAGGGCACAAATGTGGAGCCTGTGGTCATGACATTTCTCATCTGGCCAACCCTCATGAGCATCAGTGCATGGTGACCCAAGACCGATCGTTTCAGTGCACACAGTGCATGAAGATTTTCAGCCAGGCGACAGACCTGCTGGAGCATCAGTGTGTGCAGGTGGAGCAGAAACCTTTTGTGTGTGGTGTTTGTAAAATGGGCTTTTCGCTGCTCACCTCTTTGGCTCAGCATCATAACTCTCACGGCAATGGAAATAATCCAATGAAATGCTCCATCTGTGAGAAGACCTACCGACCAGGCTCTGGAAACGTCACCCCAACCTCGTCGGCAGCCAACCCACAGCAGCCCTCCGCCGGGGAGACGTCCGGTGGTGGTGCAGTAATCAGTGCCTCGTCTCCCCCTACGTTTGAGGCTTCTGCACCAGATAGGCCATACAAGTGCTCAGTGTGCCATAAATCCTTCAGGCATTTGTCTGAGCTGACCCGCCATGAAAGAATACACACCGGTGAAAAGCCATACAAATGTGAGACATGTGATAAAAGCTTCAGCCAGTCCTCACATCTGGCGCACCACCAGCGCACCCATAGCTCAGAGCGGCCGTACAAATGTGCTGTGTGCGAGAAGAGCTTTAAACACCGCTCTCACCTTGTACGGCACATGTACGCTCATTCAGGCGAGCACCTTTTCAAGTGCAATTTGTGCGAGATGCACTTTAAAGAGTCGTCTGAGCTCCTGCACCACCAGTGCCAGCCGGAGGGCGAGAGACCTTTCCGCTGCGGTTCATGTGGGAAGAGCTTCAAGCGGCCGTCTGACCTGCGGCAACATGAGCGCACCCACTCAGAGGAGCGACCATTCCAGTGTGAGGAGTGCCAGATGAGCTTCAAACAGCAGTACGCCCTCGTACGCCACCGCCGCACTCATAAAAACCCAGCTGATCGCCCTTTCAAGTGTAACCTCTGTGATAAGGGGTTCCTTCAGCCGTCCCACCTGCTTTACCACCAGCAGGTTCACGGCATGGAGAGTCTGTTTAAGTGTGCGTCCTGCCAGAAGTCTTTCAGTCAGTCGGGAGAGCTGCTGCGGCATAAATGTGGTGGTGAAGTGGAGAAACCCTACAAGTGCGACGTGTGTGGCAAAGGTTACAAAAAGAATTCGACACTGCAGCGCCACCAAAACACTCACTGTACGGAGAAGCCGCTGAAATGCTCCCTGTGCGACAAGCGCTTTGTGTCGTCCTCTGAGTTCGTCCAGCACCGCTGCGACCCGACGAGGGAGAAGCCACTGAAATGCCCAGACTGCGAAAAGCGCTTCAGGTACTCATCGGAGCTTCAGCGCCACCGCCGGGTTCACACGGGGGAGAAGCCTTTCAAATGCGCCAACTGTGACAAGAGCTTTAAGCAGCGCGAGCACCTGGCCAAGCATCAGAGCGTGCACTCGCGCGAGACACAGTTTAAATGCGTCTGGTGTGGAGAGCGTTTTGTTGACCTCACCGCTCTGCAGGAGCACACAGTCCAGCACACCGCAGAAGGTGAGAGCTTCCCCGAAGCTCCTTGTATTCCATGAACTGAGCTGCTCCTCGGCTCCAGCCTGCAATCATGACATTTGCCCGAGAGGAAACGTGTGCCAGCCTCTGCTTATCCAGTTGTAATGAATAAGAAGCTCCAATTTATTATGATTTTAGTATCAGTAATATTATGATTTTAGTGTCAGTAATGTTGAGACTCAGTTCATCGTCACCCTTCGTTGAATCAAAAACAGAACAACAGAGGGGATTAGGATTCCTCTTATTATGTTGAAAGAAGGAAAAGAAATTTTAACCAGACTGATAAAGATGTGAAACATAAAAAATGTGGGAAGATCTTGAGTTTGTTTATAGAGTGTGGGACCTTAGTCTGTGGTTGCATGTGGTTCTCTGTTGTGTATCGATTCTGTTGTTGAGAAAGATGGCCCGAACATCCAGACAGTCGTCCGATTTGTGAGTGCTCTTGTGTCGGCTCCTCTGCAGTCCATGTGCCTTTTTTTTTATTTTTATTTTTTTTTTGTTTCTTTCCTACTAGTCAATCATTTTGTGTTTTTGTTGAATTTCATGTCCAGTAAAGCTGAAAGTTGCCCCTCCCACCCAGCGGCTGGCGCGAGCAGCAGTATCTTCTCACATACTAGACCTTAGGTAGTATCATCTGTTTGTGCATGAGTATTTATCCCACCTTAATATCACTGTTGTATTATAGGTTTGGTTTATTTAGGAAAATATTCTACGAGGAAGAAAAAAGAAGAGTAAGAAGAAAAAAACAAGTGGATTTGTGAAAATGTATAGACAGTGTCCTATAAAATCTGTGTTGTTGCATCTTTGTATTAAAACAAATGACATCTAGTTAACTAATCCATACCTATCATGTCATACAAACACTTGAGTTGTGCAATAAAACGTGCACAATGTAATATTTATGACTACTGATTCTTGGAATAGTCTGCTCTGTTATATTATAGATTGTGTGTATACGCTATGTAAACATTGAAGACTGTATAGTGCTTATGTTACCTGCTTTTCTATTCACTTATGAATGAGCTTGCTGTATTTTTGCAAGCAGCTTAGTTTCATTTCCAGAAGGATTATCATGAGGTTTAACCCAACAGACTTGAAGGCATTATTTTGCTCACTTGCCTCAAACTAGCTGCATTAGTTTCTGTGATAGATTTAACAAAAGTTGTTGTTTTTTTTGTGAATTGGCCTTGTATTATTTTTTCAACAGCCTCTTCTTGGTCCAAACCAGACTTAAATAATCCGAGTAGCCTCAAAGTTGCCACTTATGTGTCGCTTTATACAAACGATACAGTTAAAAGAGAAAAAAGAAAAAAAAAAGAGAGATGTGTGTACTTTAGTTTACTGTGTGGATTTCTATATTCTATACAATCTTTGCAGTATATTTAAAAAAGGGGTTTTGGAGTTAAAAAATCATTGATGAAACGAGTTACAGGGGCTGGGTATTCAGTGGGTGGGATTGGGGACTGTGCCAAGGTTTAATTCCTGGTGAGTCTGCTTCAAAAGCTCTTGTTTGGAGTCTAAGGGGAGTGAGTGTAATGAAGCAAACGGTTATCACAGATTCCTGTTCATACTGTATATTAAAATAAACCACCCTTATAATAAGAAAGGTGTATTGTTTCTGTCATAGCTTCTGAATTCTTTTTTATCTGTTTTGATCAGAGATGGCTTAATTTATGTATTTACAGGCACTTATGAGACTTTATGACCAGCTGAGAACTTCTGTGGTTCACCTTCATGAACCAAAAATAAAAGCTCCCAGTAAGTAACAACCACCAGCTTGTAATCTTAATGGGAATCATTGAAGCACGCCTGACTCGACTGGAAAGAGTCAAATAAAATAAAGATTGATTATATGGTTTCTAAAGGGGACTAGATCACAAATGAGAACCAAACTGACATTGGTGAAATTTAATGTTTAATTTCAGTGTATAATGTAGAGCACTTGTAGTTTTATTGTGATTTTTTTTACATGAATTCCCCAGAATAATTATTTTTCACTTTCCTTTGCAGCCCGTTCTCTAAGAAGTCACAGAAAAAGCCGAAAGAAGTTTGAGAACTCATGCTTACACATCATCAAATCCTGCAGGCATTTTACTTAAAAAATGCATTTAAAAAACTCAATATTTATTTATATAGTGTATCTGGCCTTTGATTCAATCCTGAGGGTCAGGTGACAGTGGATGTCAGTGCATTTTGATGCTAAGGCTGCCATGGTTGTCAGTTAAGCTAATAATTTATTCAATGCTTCTCCAGTTTGTGCCATTTACTTTTTCCAACCTTATGTTGCGCTTGTTCCAAAATTTTGAGATGTGTTGCTGCTTTTTAATTCAAAATGAGCTAATACTACCATTCTATCTTTATAGAGTGTCCAAACATTTTTGGAACTTGGGGTGGACTTATTTAAGAAATGTAATGTCAAAGCACACAAACTTGCATGATGCAGAACTTAAAGCCATGCTGTTGTGATACAACATGCGAATGACAGTTCTGTATCATGCAAATAAATTTGCTTTGGCATTACATTGATGAAATAAGCATAATTTATCTGAAAGAGACATCTGCATGACAGCAAATGTTCCTTTATAGAAAACAATATAGCATGTATAACAGCATTATGGTTTTAAGTGAGCCTAGGCATTGATTTTTTTTTTTTTTTTTTTGCCTTTATTTAGAGATATTTGGTTCTTCATCAATCACTGTTCCAAGTAACAAAATAGAATTGGAACAATTGAAATTTTTACCAAGTAAGATGGAAACCATTTAACTTTACAAGAACAGTTTAGTTGTCTCATTTCGACACACGCTGATTTGAAACTATTTTAATGTAAATTCAAGGCTTAAATTATTTGAAAATTCAATTGACGTTTTAAAGCATTTAAGAATAGACAAAAGCTATTTGGAAGCCTTATTGTAAAGTCATTTCAATAATATGGGACTTTATCAATTTATTTACCTTTTAGACACCTTTTTAGATGTTTATACTTCTGCGGCGATCAAGCTTCAGGTCGGTGTACTTCCGGGTGATGTTTACTGCAGAAGGGAAGACCATCCAGGTTCTGTTAACGAACCGCTGCTGGATGTACCACCACCACCCATCTGTCAGAATCATTAAATCACTCACACCGCCAACATTGCACAATTTATCGATTACTTTTGACCTGGTGGGACGACAATACTGGACGGACATCAAAATACCGCCGACGCTCGCGAGCTAACTGTCGTTGATGACGGGCGGACTTCCTCTGAGCTCGAGCTTTCTACGACGAGGTTAGCCAGCTAACTTTAGCCCTGCTACTAATTTTACTTTATATAAATAACGCCACCGTTAAATAATTGGGATTAATTGTGCTGCATCTACACAACCATGTGAATTCACCAGGTAAAACAATCTATAACGCAGCTACAGTGGGCCATATTTTAAGATTTTAGGCTAAGGAAGCTAGCCAGGGTGCCGTTATTAGTTAGCCTAGTTAGCGTTAGTTGAATTTTTCCTTGAATGATGCTAGCTAATACCGAGATAGTTTAGATGTGGGAAGCTGAACGTTAACACGACTAGTCTTTTATTTAAACTGTAGGTTGTAGTTTCGAGTGTTTTGGACTTCGAAATGATTCTTAAGGTTTATTAGAAAGCTAATTTTGAGCTTAAGAGAACCTGGTTCAGAACCAGAACAGGCAATGATGGAGAGTAAAACAGGCCTGCTGTTGAAAGCCGTAAATGAGCCACAAACTTCAGCTGATGAATATGTTTTAGAGAAAAACAACATACCAAATTTATATATATATATTAAAAAGATAGACATTTCAAAATTAATATAAAGAAATACATAATATATTTAAGTGATTTGGAGATATGAAACGATCACGAAGACCCCACTGGGTAAAATCTTTGTATAAAGAAAAAAACATGGATAAAATAAATACGCTTACGTTTTTTCAAAAGCCATTTAAAATTACATTAAAAAATCGTTTAAAACTGGCAATAAAAATGACCAAGACAGAAGAGATGTTAAAAGAAAAAATTCAGGGAAACCATTTTTTTAAGAACTCACAATATCCTGGTTTCTGTTTGAGTACTTTTTGACCACAAGTAGATGATGATAACACACACACACACACACCTATTTTTCCTTTCACTTGACAACATTAAATTATTATACTAGTGTTGTTTATATTGTATTATGTTATGTTGTTTGTTTTTCTTCTCTTCCCCCTTTCTTCCTTTCAGGGACAAGAGATGCAAATTAGTTTAATGCTATATTCAAACATCAATGGTTCTGTGTGTCCTTTATGTCGATATGCATTGTCCTTGATAAATAATAAATTTTACAAAGTAAATATTATGGTGTTTGACCAACAAGTTTTGTAATATATGTTGTGGGAAGCTATTTCTGTTATGGGCTGCTAGTTTGATCAAATATTATTTCTCTATTCAAATATTTAAATAGACAAATTTATTCAAAAGTTATTTGAACATAACTTTTTAAAAATGAAATTTGTCACAGTGGAGGACAAAAGCAGCAAATTCTTCTCTTTTTAAAAGGTGAAATCCTCACACTTCTGACTTGCTTGAAAACTGACCTAAATATTTGCATTTATTTTTACTATTTGTTTATTCTTCTCGTTGTTACGTCATATGTGATCTTGGGATTTATTTTAGTCCTTCCGATTATTTATCAGCTAATTGAAAAGTGACCTCTAGGTGAATTGTTATTTAAGTATTAACTCCCAGTTTTTTGTTCTTCCTTTTCCCTGTAGCTGGCGGTTCTTCATCCCATCCTGCCTAACATCCTCCTCAGGGGATTCACTCAATCAGTCATTGTAGCTCTGTCAGTCTGCACAGCAGCTGCATTGGACCAGTCTGCCAGCTTTTATCAGAGGACACAAGCAGTCAAAGCCAATGGTAAGCACGGTGCAGGGATCTTAGAGCCACAAACTCTGCACAGCGGGTGTGCTGCCTTCCAGTATCGAGCCAACAAGTATTCAGAGGAAGGAGAAGGTTCCCAACCCGGAGCCTCAAAGCTAGCAATGCCCGGATCCACACCGGCCAGCAGCAAGGCTCGGGTCTACACCGACGTCAACACACAGAAAAATAGAGAGTACTGGGATTATGATGCACATGTGCCAAACTGGAGGTAAAGTTCAGAGTTGCATGTTAAACCCATGCAGTGATGATCAGCATTTTAAAATCTTTTGATTACTTTAAAAAAGTTTCCACTCTCTCCAGCAATCAAGACAACTATCAGCTGGTACGTAAGCTGGGTAGAGGCAAGTACAGCGAAGTGTTTGAGGCCATAAATGTGACCAACAATGAGAAAGTGGTGGTAAAAATCCTCAAGGTGAGAATTGGCTGTTTTTTTTTCTCTTCCATCCTACCTGATTAATCCTCCCTGGTGGTGTTTATCTTTAGGCCTGTGAACATTAATAAGCATTTTATATGTTAAAATACTAGAAATTTACATTTTCTTTTGTCTGTGTATCTGGATTGATCTTCCTTACTGTATTTTAATTTTATTTGTCCTTTTAGTTATTCTGACTCAATCTCTACCTTCTGTTGTCTCCCTCAGCCTGTCAAGAAGAAGAAGATCAAACGGGAAATCAAAATTCTTGAAAACTTGCGAGGAGGAACTAACATCATCCGGCTGGTGGACACGGTCAAAGATCCGGTGGTGAGTCAGGGAACCTGTGGTCGCTGTGCTGCATGTCGGCATGCCAGCCGCGTTAATCCAGTCATGCTAATGATCTTCACCTACCTGCTGCTGTCCTAAGTTAAGCCGTGTGTTGTCCTCTCTTTGCAGTCCAGAACACCAGCGCTTGTCTTTGAGTACATCAATAACACAGATTTTAAGGTACTTGAGTTTGGCCAGCATCACATGCAGAACTACCATCCACGCAAAGGCACTGATATCCATTTTTAATAACATGCATAACCCTCCAGTTAATGTTCATGTGTAGAGACCTCTGACATCATTTAACTGATGAGTCCTCAAAGTGTTTTATACACGAGTGTGTTCTCTCTGGTCCACAGGAGCTTTACCAGAAGCTGACAGACTATGATATTCGTTACTACATGTTTGAGCTTCTTAAGGTAAGCTTTCTAAATTAACTGTGAGTGAGATGAGAATATTTTTGATTGAACAAGTAGGGGAGCCTTTGTAAGGGACAACATGAAAATTAGCCCTTTGGCTAAATCTGGCATATTTCAAAATGTTCTTTTTTGTTTGTTTTTATGTGCTCTGTCCTTGTCAAATAAGTAATCTGTACCAAACAAAACGTTTGGTGAAAAATCTACTTAGTGGCTGCTTCCAGCCACTAAGTAGACTTTTCTTTCTCATGTTTTTTCATGGTGTCTAAGCTAAATGAACAAGAAACGTAGGATGAGAGTCAAACGTATTTTGACTGCTGCAGCTTCTTGTCTGTGTGATGTCACCTGCGCTGGCAGGACTTAGTCCAAACGATAAACCTGTGTTTATGGAGTCCGGAACTTCTGTTCTGATAAAAATCTTCCCAAAGTGAATAGCTCTGCAAACGCCACCCTTTTCATTTCTGCATGAACACCAAGACACATCTTATCGTACGACCCAGTGACACAATCACTCGGAGTCCTTGCACTATATTGGCTGTCAGTGCTCACTGAAGTTCTCTACTGCACAGTGGTTCAATAAAGTTAAAACAAACAAACAAAAACTTCAACAGACCAAATAATCAAAAAGCTTCAGAAAATGAAGAAGGAATACCATAACAGAAATAAAACTAGGACAAAAGTAAAGATGGACATGGTGATACATGTCCGTCTTTCCAGCTACCCCCGATGATGCCGACCAAGTACCAACTCCCCTCCGACTTGATGTAAGCTCGTGTTGACATCCTAACATCTTATGGAATTCACCCAGTCATCTGAATACAGCATATCGTTTATTTTTAGGAAACCAAAGGTTGTCATAGAGCCTAACAACGTAACCATCAACTATAAGGTCCAAATCCACACACTGTTGATTTTTGCTTTCCAGGAGTAAAGTCCGCCCACTCTGGTTCTTGTTAAACTGGAAGGCGGGCCAGTTGGCCAGAAAGCACTAAGGTTCTGAGACTCAAGAACAAAGCTGGTGCTAGAATAGCGGTGTCTGTGTGGAAGCACTAGCGCAGACCTCCATCTTTTTCTTCCTCTGCTTCTTTATTGCCGGTGGCTTGCATCTGCACATGCTCCATGTCTTGTTAGTTTTTTGTGTATTTCTATGTTAGCGTTGCAGCACTACTTATGGGCCTGACATTGATACTACAGCGTTTTCACTGGAATTGTGTAGACACACATCTTTCTGGAAACGCTTTCATCTGTACAAATAAAAAAAAAAGAAACAATGGTTTTGTCTCTCTGTGGATGTCTCAAGTCTTACACAAAGTTAGTGACAGCTAAAGGCCCATTTATGCTTGATGTAGAATACGGATAGGGACGACTGAAATGTTTGGTAAAAACAGAAAAAGAAAGGACATTTTCACTGTGCACAGTGTGAAGATAATTCATGGTATTTGGACTAAACAGCTGTGTAGCCTAAAGATACTTCCTCATCAGTGAGGCTAATCAGGAGAAGAAAAAAAAAACTCAACTGATGCTCCCAGCACTCTAGAACAGGGTCACTCAGGACTCGTCAGATCACATGACCTATTTTCATTACTCCAGAGTCCAGTGTTGATCCTACATTGCTTACAGAGCCGCTGCAGCCATCATGGCTCATTCATACTGAACCATTCTGTGGCACGTGCTTCATGATGTGGGGTTGTTTCATGTGGTCAGGACAAGGTTGGGCACAAAAGAAAGAGGTGAGCCAAACTGGGAAAGCAGTTAGTTTGATTGTCACAGTAAAAGATGGTCTCAGATGTTTTCATCACAAAACCTGCAGGAAAATGGATTCTGGAGAAAAATGGATTTTTATTGAATTTGTGTTAAAATGTTAATTACTAATATTTACTTGACAGTTTAGTAATGTTAGGATAGTTACAGTTATTTTAAAGTCTTTGACAGAAAAAATCTCTTTGTTTTCAGTTTTTAAATGTGTACATCGATGCTGTCTGTTAGACACAAACGAGAGTTGTTCCTGTATGTGAATATTTATTTTTTAATTTAGTGAAAGACTATTATGCAGTTGCCATCTCTTCCTTCCTGTATTCAGCAGTGGCACATGTCAGAAAGTGAGGCCACATCATTTAGAAATGAGCATGAATTAAACTTGTAAATGTTAATTATTCTTGCTTTAAAGGACAGTTGTTGGAAAGGATGTCATGAAAACTGTAGAAAAGTCTTGTATTTATTTTTTTCAGGACAGCAGAGACTTAACAGAACAGCTGAAGACATCACTTTGGGCTCCTGTAATTTTTTCCTATTATCCTTTCAAACTGCAAGATCACCGATTCTTTTATTTTGAGCAGTTTCTCTGGAACGGTAGTGTGTAGCTCTGTGGGGTAAATTGTGATTTATAGCTACCCTTTAGGTGACCTACAGAAGTTTTCCAGGCATTTATATCCCTTCCAGGAGGTTTACAATCCATTCGCAAATATAGTGTTTATTCAGAGACATTATATGGTAAATCAACAATGAATTATATATGATTACACCATTATTTTACATTTTCACAAAAAAACACTATCATCACTATGTTGCTTAGAGACTTCTATTTAGACCTGGAAATGATGATGAAGCCCACTTAAATTGAGCTTAAATTGACGGTAATGTCCAATCAGGAGCAGGCAAAGATCAACAAGTGAGCAGAAAGTTCTATGTGTGTCTGAAAAGAGCAAAAATAATTGTTTATCTCTGGAAAAAAGACGTGAGAAAATGAAAAGCAGATGAGAAAAGGCTTGGTCACTGTTGATTTGTGTGTTGTTTCTGCAAAGTACTGTTGGTAATAAATTCTCTGTTTTGATTGGCCTTTATGCTGCTATATGTATTGATACACAGATTTGACTTAATTTTAGCCTCATAATCTGACAACTGAGGCTTTCTTGGGGGGCGGTGGACCTGTTTGTTGACTGATTAAAAGGGTTGAGCTTCTACATACATTTTTACATTAAATCAAAGCAAAAAACAGGTGAATTGAAAAATAACATGTTGGAGTTTTAAAGGTTAATGATAAAAAAGCTTCTGTATCAGCAAGTATGAACTGGGTTTGTTTTGGAAATAATTATTCTTCACCTCCCAATAGGTGAATAGTTAAATATTCTTCTTTCTTAAATGTTTACGTAAAGGCTGATCCTCAGGAAAGTGGTCCTTCATGCATTTACACTCTAGTAAGAATACGTACACATAAACCAGGGACCGAAGTTATCTTTGTTCATCCGCATCGGATCATCATTGGCCTGCTTTATTAAAAATATTCCAGTGACCCCATAACTGATATCCACAGGAAATTATGATTTGTTTGTACCATTATTATAAAAACACCAAGTTTTAAACACACTGGATCACATTTGGATGAAAAACCAGCTCTACAGAGTAGATAATATTTTGCTGAATTGTGTGCTTTCAGGCTCTGGACTACTGTCACAGTATGGGCATCATGCACAGAGACGTGAAGCCTCACAACGTGATGATTGACCACCAGCTGAGGAAGGTGCTGCTCATGCTTTTATTTATTTTGTATACCTGAACTGACTCAAACTGAATCCTTATAGCTCCTCTTCACCAGTTCCTTGATCTGTGAAGTAATATGTGAATGATGCAGCATTCATTTATCTTATTAATAATGCACCAAATGCTGCTCTGCACTTCCATCCACATTATACACCATTATGTCCATGTGTCCATACAGTTTTGTTTTAGACATGGCTGTCAGGACGATGACGAGTCTAGAGAGGAAATTTCAGACTGATGTCTCACAGCTCCAGTCACACAAAGGCTTCTGTTTAGAAAGAAATGTTTTTCCTCTTCAACGTCATCAGACATCATCTGCTTCTCAGTCCCTGTTACATTTAAAAGTAAATCTGACTACTTTCTATGTTTCAAGAACAACCCTTAATTTACTTAGGGTAAGCCACGGATCATGCATGAAATTATTTAAATGACTTCTTAATCACTGCTGGTTTGCCCGCTGAAAATTCAGCTAAAGCTGCTGCTTCCTTTAGAAATAACAGAACAAAAAAAGACAGAAGAATGTGACTGCTGTTTCGCTCGACAGAGACCCTGATTAAAGATTGTTTCCTCATGTCACAGCTTCGTCTCATAGATTGGGGTTTGGCTGAATTTTACCATCCCGCTCAGGAATACAATGTCAGGGTGGCCTCGCGCTATTTCAAAGGCCCCGAGCTGCTAGTGGACTATCAGGTACTTGCATTTATTTTGGTATTCAGTCTGTCTGTCTCTTCTTTGAAATTGTTTTTAATTTTTTTTGTTGTTGTTGTTGCAGATGTATGACTATAGTTTGGACATGTGGAGTTTAGGCTGCATGTTGGCCAGCATGATCTTCCTGAAGGAGCCGTTTTTTCACGGTCAAGACAACTACGACCAGGTATGAGCTCAAAGGAAGGAGCTGAAAACTGTTACTAAATTATAGGAAGAGTTAAAAAATTAACCTTCAAAGTTCTGGTTTGATAGGATGTAACGTCAGGTCTTTTATGTAAATATAGACATGTGTGGTATCCACTAAAATTCCAGAATCTCAGCTAAAAGGTCATTAAAACCATTTCTGTAACCAATACACACAGTTAAGACAACAATTAAAGAACAGGGTAACAATGTCTGCAAAAATAATGTAAACAAAATATGGATCAACCTGTTCAGCCCGCAGCAAAGACAGACAAACGACACCTTTACTGAAAGTACAGAACTGTACGTTTTGTTATGCTCGAACCAGGATTCACTGAACCAGAAGCAAAAGAAGCCAAAATTCTGCTTCATGTTTATGAAACATCGTCATGACTTCTGTCTTCCCTTTGCTGTCTGGTCTCCAAAGCTTGTGCCCAGCAGGATAAAACTACATTTGAGGAAAAACTTCATTTCCCAGTGTTATTGAGAGCAGTTTCCCATCCAAAAACACAGTTTTCTGCTCGGATACATGCATTTGATAGGGTGAACACAGGCGTTAGTCACCTGTGTCAAATATTTCCCTCCTCACTGTTGATGGATGACATCAGCGTAATTCTGTTGGATCACATGATTAAAATGAGGGCCAGTTATGCAAATCGGCCGTTCAAAGCTGGAGTTACGAGGAGGTTACCCCTCATAATTCAGACTTATAGAAAGCATGTACTGTATCCATGTTTATGCATGTAATCACCTATTTGCAGTACTTTATCCACTTTGTAGCAACTTCTGGAATAAATAGCCTCCTAAAACAAAGGCTGCACTACAGAACTGTTCTCCAGCAACGTTGGAGATGATCTTAAAGACGTTGGGACAGTTTTGTGTCTCAGATTCCTCATCGTATGACAAAGACCTAACTCAATGTCAAATTGTGGTGAACTGATTAACACCTAGCCATCTCTTTACTAAAACCTTTGTAACTTTGCTGTTTGACTTCAGCACAATGTCCTCATGTTGATTCATGGAGTTTGTCTACTGCAGCAAATTTTCAATGAGGTTATATACTATAAAATCCTTTCCTATGTTCCATCATCATTTACTTTTACACAGTGGCTTCTGCAGTGATACCTCCCTCTCTAATAGAATCTCGAGTGTCGCCTTTATGTTGATCCCAAAATGGTTTGCACAGAATTTGTAATTGCAGAGAAATACTGTTTTTTTTGTTGATGTCATTTTAAGCTTAAACCCCTAAAAGACCCTTGGGCTTAAGGGGTTTGAAAGATTAGAGACATTAGTGTCAGCCCATTATTCTTTGAATTATTGTGTATGGTGGCATAAAAACACCTCATGATGCCTCAGACGATCCTGCAGTGTAACGTATCTCAGCAGCGCCCCCTGCTGGGCAGAGTCTTAAACACATTGACAAGTGAAACAACTTGATTATTAACAGACACTGATGTTTGTCTCACAGCTAAAAAAAAGCTGCATGTTTGAGTAATTAGAAATGTAACAATGCTGCAGCTTGTGATTAAAAGACAAATGACAGGATGACCTGTAAAGTAGAGGACAGAAGACTTTCACCAGCAGATAATAGCTTATGCTCAAAACAAAAAAAACTATTTAGAAACAGTGTATATGTATATATCAATAAATTTTAGCTATTTATTTTATCACCATTCTGTGATGTTTACATGACTTATTAAGAATTAACCAGAGAAATGTAAAATTAGGTCCAGACCAGTTGCTGCGGAACAAGGTTAATCTGGGCTTAACAAACACCTTTAGTGCCAACTGACTCTGAAACACTTGCTTTAACTGGATTGAAAATGCCCTCAAGCTCAGCAACTTCAAGTCCACAGACCACAAACCATCTGCTGCTTTTCCTGTTCATAAATAATATGTGATAGTTTGGAAATATAGTGTACAGATAAATGGATGAAAATCTATCCCAGTCAGAACCGTTCTGAGGATGCTTCTTCTCTGCAGCTGGTTCGCATAGCAAAGGTTCTGGGCACAGACGAGCTCTTCGGCTATCTGCACAAGTACCACATAGAACTGGACACACGCTTCAAAGACCTGCTGGGACAGTGAGTATAAGCAGTTTCTGCCTGAAACAAAACAGCCAGAAAGTCAGAGATGTTTAAACAGCTCAGACTCCGGAATCACCTGGAGCCATAACTTCAGGTTTTCTGTTTGTATGTATATATTCCATCTTAAGCTTTTCCAAAAGAAGCAAATGAACCAAAACTTTGATCAGAAAGGTGGTAAAATGTTGGGTAGAGCTAGTTTGAAGTGCAGAGTTTGACTAAATCAATGGATTAAAACTGTATCAAACCATCACAGGAACATTTTTAACTTGAAGGAAAGATTTTTAAAAATTCTGCTTAAAATGTTAGGCCATTTTTATTTAAGCTTTATTTAACCAGGAAGAGCCTCATTGAGATTAGAATATCTTTTTCTAGAGTATCCTGGCCAAGACAAAAAATTAAAAAAAAAAATGTTTTTACAAACGCACAACAAAACGCATTAATTGAGATGTGACTGCCTCCAATCATCCAACAAGCATCCAGTAAGACCATGTCATGAAGTTTCAAGTGTTTGTCGTTTGTTCCAGGCAAAGGAAGCAGCATAAAAAATCCCTTTTTCCCATCTCAGTTCGCACCCTTAGGACTGAAAATAAGGAGAAATAAAAGAAAGAAAAAAAACTCCTGTGAATGAAGACTGTAGGGTCCTGAACTTTTCAGCTAGAGAAGAGTTAAAAGGTAGGAAGGAAGCAGACCAAGAGCAGCTTTGTGAATAAGAACTTGTCAGTGTATGTGAGGACCATCCAACACATTTGTATAATAAAGAATGAGTAAGTGATCTAGAATTTGTGGTGAACCTCAAAGCTTCATGTTGATACAGATTTTGAACAAATCTGCACACCTGATGTTTTCCGTATGTTTCCAGGCAAACACGGAAGCGTTGGGAACAGTTCATCCAGTCGGAGAACCAGCACCTGGTGAGTCCAGAGGCTCTGGACCTTCTGGACAAGCTGCTGCGCTACGACCACCAGCAGAGGCTGACAGCGGCTGAGGCCATGCGACACCCATACTTCTGTCAGTACCACCTGAACGCGCAGCACACATGTGGTTGTTGAAGTGGTTTCTCAGCGGAGTGATTTATGTAGAAAAGCCCGGCCTGAACGCTGGGCAACCAGCAGGTGTAACTCTTGCAGCTACAGATGACTTCATAGAACAAGTGTTGCCTCAGTGAGCCTGAATTATTAATCATTCTTAGTATGGAAAGAGCTGCAGCTCTGTTAGCTGATATTCTGCTACACTGTTCTGGGATCAGGTGAAGCATCAACTTTCAGTACAAACAAGACGACACTGGCACTGAAATGAGAGACGATACATTCGTAGTATTTATTTAAACAGCTCATTTCAGAGAGCTGTAGAAAGTCAGATCAATTTTTCACACTTCTTTTTTAGTGATCAAAGAAATAAACATCCTGGATGGATTTGAGTATTCAAGACCTTTTGTTTCCTGCTGTTTTGTTACAAATAATCTGACTGTGTCTGTCCCTCAGATCCTGTAGTGAAGGAACAAGCGAACGCCAACACAGACAGCACAAAGGCAATAAGCAGCTCCAATGCAACATGATGTCCTGAGAGCAGGTAATAAACACACAGCACACACCGTTTACTGTCATACACACATGGATAAAGGTGTTGGTACCCTCTCTGTTATAGAAGGAAAAACCCACGCTGGTCACTGGAAAAAACTTCAGACTGATAAATGATGATACATAAAAAGTTACTGAAAATGAACTCATGAAAATCAACAATTCACAAGTTGCAGCAGGTTGGGGTGGCCAACGTCGGTCCTCAAGAACCACAATCCTGCAGGTTTTCCATGCATCCCTGCACCAACACACCTGACTCAAATTAAGTGGATCCAACAGCCCATAAGGATCTGCACAATGACTCATTAGTTTAAGTCAGGTGTGTCAGTGCAGGGATGCATGGACAACCTGCAGGATTGTGGCTCTCGAGGACCGACGTTGGCCACCCCTGGTTTAGATCATGTCTCCGACTGCAGCTCCAGCACGGCTTTGCAGAATGTGCTGCAGGTGTCGGAGGGTGTTTCTTCTCCAACACACCTGAATCAACTGGATGGCTCGTTACCAGGCTTCTGCAGAGCAGAATGACTTGTGGATGAGGGAATTCAGCTTTTTGTTTTAGGTGTGTTGGAGAAGAGATGCATCTAAAAGTGGCAGGATGGTAGATCTCGAGGACCGGACATGGGTGCCCCTGCTTTAAACAACCACTTGGGTCGTTCTAGTGTAAACAGAAGGCACCAACAGATTAGTTCGTGTATGTACAGTAACACTAGGCCAGTGTTGATCCACTCATTTAGTTTTTTTTTAGCTTCAGAGCTTCTTCTGATATTTTACTTTGAGCTGTAGTTCTCCAGACTTGCTGTTCATTTTGTTCACTTTATCACAAGGATTTTTGTCCTGAGAATAAGTTAAATAACATTAAAAACGACATTTTTTGTAACCTGTCAGATGTTTAACCTCTGATAACCGACTGATTTAGTTTTCCTCCATCCATTCAGGAAATATCTTTACCTCAACTTGTGACCTTTTCGTGGCAGAAACCCCTGCCTCCACATCAACAGCCATACTGGAGCAAGATGTCAGTTTTTTTGCATACACACACAAACAAACACGCACGGACTAAACTTCTCTCCATCCAAGGCCGGGAATCTGCTGCTTGGTCTGAGTCACAAACAGATCAGAAATCAGATCTGAACCCCTCCTCCGGTCTCCCAACTCCCCGCATCTGTTTTTAAACACAACAGACAAAAAGTGACTGTTTTTGGATCAGTATCAAGCCGTGTTGATGCTGTAAAGACGGTTGCCGTGACCGCAGATCCAGTTCCAGGTTTTAGCACTGAGTGACGTGGAGGCTCTTTTCTGCTATGGATAGAACAAAAGCTATATTGAAAGAGAATAAACCATTTTTATTTAAAGGCCAGTGAGTCGACCTTTATTTGTTGCTCCTCTTCTCAAAATGTGAATGAAATGACACACAGGAACTTCTCTACATAACTGCTCTTACCAAACTACATAAAAAACATCACACAACACAGAACAGTCCTACACAGAAACACAACCTGCTCCAAGGATGGTAGAGGACCCTTATCACACTTTTAGATCTGATGGGATCTAAGAAAATTTGGTTGTGGGCATTCCACAGCTGTTCAATCTTTAGAGTTTTACCATTATGAAGATAGAAAACTGCTAAAAGACGACAGTAAAACCAAACAGTCCAATTATCATAAATTTCTGCTCCTCCGGCTGTGATTCAAGATAAAAACTCAAATTAGCTGCCTACCAGGCCTGCTGCTGTCTTCATACCATTCTTGTGTACAAACTGCTTCATTTACAGGCTGATTTCATAGAAGCGAGGAGTACTCAAGGTAGAAATATGAAATTGGTACCTAAAAGACACATCTATGGAATCTATGGGACTATGCTCCGGTGATTGCAACTTGAGAAAGAAAATATTTTGTATGTCAGTAACCACCATGCTGGTTCTAGGATTTTGCATAATATTGACCCAAATTTAAATTTTCCATCCAATTTTTAAATTTTTAAGGGCAAGAGCACCAGCTCCAGATCTCTTGGGCGAGGGTCCTGCAGGTTTTAGATGTTTCCCTGCTGCAACACACCTGCCTCAAACAAACAACTAAAACCTGCAGGACATGGGTTTAAGAGGTCCAGAGGTGGTGATTCCAGGTCTAAGGCTAAAAAACACTAAGATTTTTTAAAATGGGATTCATACACGTTTTCCATCTCAAGATTGAATACTTTTCTATGCTTGCGGGAGTTCCGTGTAGAAAATAAGGTTTATAACATCCAAACTTGTAAGAAGAAATTCCTGTTATTAAAACTGCTTTATGCAGCTGAGTTCTTCACTTTGGATCCTTCAAGGACGGAGCTCATTTTGCTGAAATACAACTTTGTTCCATTAGATTGGACCCGAGTGGTCCTGGAACTGAGAAGAAGGATGCAGAAGCCGGCTCTAGCAGCAGCGTACATTTAAGCTAGCAGCAAATGCTGCAGAGATGATTGGATGTTAGGAAAAAGTACAGTTAAGTTAGAAGCTTATTTGGATGGTACAGGACTAAAACCTGATGCAGAACTAGAAACTTTTTTTCTGGACTGGAAACTGAAAAACCAGTGAAAACGTTGCTGTTGTAGCTTCATCTTTTCTCAGCCCATTCCTCGAGGCTCTCTGGTGTGTAAAGGTGATCAAGTGTGTGAGAGCTGCAGTCTTACGTCTTTATGTAAACCTAAAATGTGATGGTATCATTACTGTGGCCAGATCAATACGCTATGATTGCATTATTGTTGGTCAATTATTTTCTGAAAATGTTTTATATATATATATATATATATTTGTTTAACCCATAAGAGCCTGAAATGGCATTCTGAGACATTTTGCTTTAGTTTATGGTATAAACTTTGCTTAAAATCCTGTTGAATACAATCTGATACTCGTCTTCTGTCCCCTAGTAGGTACCCAGAAGCAGAAAAACATATTTTTAATATATCACATGGTAATAAAGGGTAGATACCCTCTCCCAAAACAAATGTTAATTTTTTTGTTACATTTTGTTAAAGGGCCAAATAAAGACCTCATATTTATAAAATTTGACTTTTCTTACCATTTTGTCATGGGTCAGGCCTTAACGGGTTAAATTAAAAATGCCAGCAGTAAACTGACAGGCAGCAGAACCTCTTATCATCTGGAAGGATGAAGAATAAAAATAGATATTGTATGGATAAAAAACATTTGAATGTAGAAACACAACAAAACTGAAAAATTATAGATGGTGTTTGCAACCGTGCTGGAAAAAAACAGCTTAAGCAAACTTGATTTACATCCCAAAGGAAAAAAAAACTAAATAAAATAAATGTGCTAAAATGCTGTCGTAGGCTCCAGCTTACCCGCAACCCAAAAATGGACTAAGCGGTTAAGGGAATGGATGGATGAATGTGATTGGCATAAGAAAACAAGGTTGCAGTGATGGAGTGTGTGTGATCTGGTGAATCACCAATCTGCACTGGACAAGATTATATTGGAACCTCAAATTTGTTGCAGGTCCAATAAAAATATATGAAAACCACATTTCTACAATCATTGATGATTTGCCTCTTCATCAGACCCCTGTACAGGCTGCTGTATGAGATGCGTGCAAATTAAACACAATTCAAGCCCCAATCAATTATATGGGACTGTAAGAAAACCACGAGAACACTGTCCACTGTAGAGCTTCTGCTCGTCTCCACTTCAAGCAAACCACACAATGTGTCGTATGACAGCAGAGACGCTGCTGGTTACAAAGACGTCTGTCTCATCACCGTCTCTGGGAACTAGCAGCCAGAATAAAAGATCATGTCTTTCTTTTGCTGTTTTGTGGTTCTGCTTGATTTTGCAGATTTTAAATATTTAATTTGTCTTACTTTGTTTTAGAACCTTAGTTTATTTAGTTTGAATAAAAAAAAAACTGTTCCAGGTGAATTTACTTTGACACAGTAACATGTTTTGATTCTGACTTCAGTAGTAATCTCTCACATGTCTCAGCTTTCTTTTGAGACCAAGATTATACATGCAGTCCTGGTAGTTGTGTAGATGTACTTTATTTATTTTGGACAGGAGGCAGAAAAAAATGGGCCTTGTGATGAAGAGGTTAGGAGCTAGGGAAATGTCCAGCAGATATGGCCAGTCATTATCTCTACAGTAAATGCACTTTTTATCCTTTAAAAGGAGGTTTGGTGATTCTGAGGTCATTTTTCTGGGTGACAACACATCTTACCACAGACCAAAAACATTCAAACTATTCATCAGGGAAGACATCATCTCAATGATGTGGCCAGCAAACAGTCCAGAGGTCAATCTGAGTCACAAAGATTTGGTGGAAAATGAGAAAATCATGAAACGGATGTGTGTGTATGTTTATTTTAATAAATAAACTGGAAATTCAACATGTTTTCCAGAACATAAAACACTTGTGCAACATTGGTGCGTTACAAATAGGTGCATTCGTTTAGGAGAATCTGGGCTGAGGTTCATGAGGCAGAAGACGAAACGTTCGAATTTTACGAATTATCCGCTGAAGTAGCTGAAATTGTAAACACAGCAGAATCAGTTTCAAATATGTGATTTTTTAAAATCTAACTATTTAAAACACATCACAGAAGTAGCGTTCACATTTTGATCAAGTGTTTAAGTTAAAAACTAGGACTGGTGGGTCTTCTGTGATGCAGATCAGCCCACATCCTGTTATTTTCTTCATTTTTGTCAGTTCTGCTCTGACAACTTGGCCCAAAATGAATGCCCTGATCGACATTTGCAGTTTTAGTGTCAAACACAGTAAAAAGCAGGCTACAAACACACAGCTAGCTAGCTACAGCACGGGAGCTCCACACCCATCCAACGCATGCCCACAACAACCTCCTTCCTCCAGTAGCTGACATGTGATGAGGAGCTACTAAAGACCAGCTGAGTTTGGCTGCTTCACAAAAAGCCCTAAAAAAGTGTTAAAGACGCCACTTTGGCACTTTTTCTGACGGAGGGCCAGAGTTCAGCATTTGGGAAGAGATTTTTCTCTCTAATACAAGACTGCTGCCTACAGCTAGCTTAGCTTAGCACAAAGACTGCAAACAGAGGGAACACATAGCCTCCCTAACTGAACTGTAAAAACAGTTAGCCAGTTTACATGATATTACTGTTAATATTCTTTTGTAACATATATTAAAGTAGCACTATTTAACTTTCTGACCTTAAGATGTGTGTTTCTGACTCGTTTTAATAGCACAATGACATTTATCATGTAGATTCCTGGAGCACATCTCTTTCTTCTGGGATGCTGCATCACTTTACAGCAGAGTTTTGCTTTACGCATCGTGTCAAACTGCTGAAAGGACATGCTTCTTCATTTTTCTTCTTTTTTTAAAATCACAGTGACTAACAGGTAGAACCATCAAATGTATAAATAAATACTCCCACCTACAGAGTATTTCAACTGGCTCTGCTGGGATCTTTTATTTATTTACTTACTGAGCAGGGTAACTAAGACGTCACAATCTTGATGAGCCACAGTCACATTTTAAATCAATTCATGATGCTCAAGAAACATGAAATAATTAAATAGTGAAATAATCATATACCTCTTTTTCTTATATGAACTTAATTTAAATTAAACACATAATTATGAACATTTATGGATTTTTTTACGTACTGACGATATTTAACCTAGTGTAATTATCTTTTTGATTAATTATAAAAGATTGTAAAAAAATATGATTAATGACACATTTAGGTAGTTATTGATAAATGTGTTTATTCTTATTCTGTGTTTATTTTCTAATTTTAATAAAATTAATTGCATTTGGTAAACTATTCAGTGGTGTATTAACATTGTGGCACTTTTCATCCTCCATAGCGAAGGCTCAAGAATCTAAAACGGGTTTTTTTGTTGTCCATTTTTTTTAAACAGCTGTTTTGAGTCAGGAGGCAAGTGCAGCCAGATTCTCGTTGCAGAGAAACAAATTCTTCCTCATGAAATCAGATGTAACTGTTTTACATAACATGTCAACACAAAGATGTTAGGACTTAATTTAAGTTTGCAAGGCAGCAGAGAAAATAAATAAAAATCCTAAATGCTGAACTGTTCCCTTCACGTTACAAAAGAAAGTTTGGTTGTTGTGCAGCGGTAGAGCTCGAGGACAGGTTATATCACAGTAGCGTATTCATACCGAAAGTCCATCAAGGACACCGTTAAGACAACATTCCTGAATAACTTCTTAATAACACTGATATCTAAAATACTCCCTGGGAAAATTCAAACACTTGGCTGAGTCCACTGGCACTTGACGTTTTAAAGATTCATGGCCTCACTAAGTGCCGTCCCTGGGTGTCTTTTTTAAAAATGCAAACAATCTAAGGCATAAAACAACATAGTCTAAAAAAAAATATATAAAGCTAATACCGGAGACATTCAGTTTGTTTTGTCTGAATAAAAAAACAAAACAAAAACAAAACAAGTGCATAAATAAAGCTTGTGATTATGAACGTTAAAATTTGATAATGTGTGAGTCTACATACATGATGTTAGTTACATAGTAGAGCGACAATACTGAGGTAACTTTATAAAGGGAGTAAAGGCGAAGGGGTGCAGCTGAACTGTACTTGGCTCTGTGAAAAGCGTCACAAACATGCATCGGACAGAAGTAAAAATGTAGATAGAGGCGCTAGTGTGCATGTCCCTTTTTTCATATTCAAGTTTTCTTACAAAACAAAACAAAAAAAGAACAATTTGCTCAAATAAAGCATGGATAATACTGATATCGTAAGCGATAATTGGGGCACCACATGAGTCTGTATCAGCTTCCTCCTCCTGGTCTGGTGGTCCGGGCAGGTCCGGATGCTCAGGAAAGCAGCTGCTCCAGTGTTGAATCGTCCAGCTCATTCACGGCCACGATGTGATCTAGATGCTGCAGGTACCGCTCCTGGTCTCGCATGAAGTGTGGGATTCTGGTTCGGGGGAGCGCTGCAAGATGTCGCAACCTCTCCACGTCTTCATAAGACACCTGCAGAGATGTAGGTAACAGTTTTTAGTAGCGTATGCAACTTTCTAGTAATTAAAGCTCTTATTTACAGGGATCACTGCTCACCTTTCCTAAAGAAGTCAGCATCTTGAAATCAATAGTCCTTCGATGCCGAAGAATCCGCAGAATCCCGTCCAGATACACCTGATCTTTGCTGAAGCAACCTGAGACAGAAACACACACCGTACAGGCTGGATAACAGCTGAATTGCTCACTTCTGCAAACACTAAATTCTCTAAAAAGGCGCGTTTGACTGAAAACGCCAGCGGAGAAAAGCCAGGATCTGATGACAGAAGCAGTGAGGTGTGACAAAAGCACATTTTGCCCTCGGTTTTGACTTTCAGGCTACACAAAGGCTGTTCCACCTGTTCTCATCATGTATCCTAGTGATCCGATCACAGTTCTAAGTATGTGTTAGCACCTGGCAGTGAACTGTGTCTCAACTACCCAACTGTGATCTGATCTCAGTTACTCACAGTCAGCTGAGCAAGCAACAAGACGGCAGGTTGACAGACATAATACAAGGAGTAAAGGAACATAAAATAAGTTATTAGTGATCCTGCAGAGCTCAGTATCAGCTTGCAGCTGTCGACTAAAGAAATAAATTGAAGCGTTTAAACTTTATGAAACTTTTGTTCTGAAATTATGTTACAAAATCACAAAAACCTGGAAAAAAAAACATTTGCTCATAATAAACAGCAGTTTATGCCTGTAAAACACTAACATACAGTCACCAGCCATTTGTTCAACTGCTTGTCAACAAAAATATCTAATCAGCCAATCACATGGAAGCAACTCAGTGCTCATAGTCATGTAGACATGGTGAAGACGACTTGCTGAAGTTCAAACTGAGCATCAGAATGAGGAAGAAAGGGGATTTAAGAGACTTTCAACGTGGCATGGTTGATGGTCTGAGTATTTACTGGGATTTTCACACACACCCATCTCTAGGGTTTACAGAGATGGTCTGAAGAAGAGAAAATATCCAGTGAGCAGCAGTTGTCTGGACTAGAATGTCTTGTTGATGTCAGAGGTCAGAGGAGAATGGGCAGACTGGTTGGAGATGATAGAAAGACAACAGGAAGTCCAATCAGCACTGGTTCCAATCAAAGCTACAATTCACACACAGACTCACCAACACTGGACAATAGAAGATGGAGAAACGTTGCTGGTCTGATAAGTCTCTATTTCAGCTCCACATTCAGGTGGCAGGATCAGAATTTGGTGGAAATGGTCTGTATGCTCTATACAGGCTTTGTGCTTTATACAGAGGGCATTGTACTCCCAGAGGGCAGAATGTAAGATGTTAAGGAGAGCTACAAGTACCTTGAAAACCACAGACAAGTGGCAACCATGAAGAAGCCACAAGGAAAGTTGCCACAGCCAAATATCTGCAACAAGTAAGGTAAGCCCTCAGAAGTCAGCTCAATGGCAAGAACAAGATCCGGGAAATTAACAGGTATGCCCTGCCAGTGATCGGATACCCTGCTGGGATAATTAGCTGTTCAGACCACAGATGTTAAAACACGGAAGCTGTTCAGCATGCATGGAGGGTTCCGCCCCAAATCCAGTGTCCAGAGGAAGTACAAAGAGGGAGGCTGAGGACTAGTGAGCATGAGGGCCACTATCCAAGATGAAACATTCAAGCTCCAAGAATACATCAGGAAGATGGCCACAAGTTTGGTTTGTAGATTAATAAAAGCACCACCATGATCATTAATGATAACTGCATAAAGGATGGCAATTTAAATACAACTTAAGTTTAAACTCTCACTTGTAAGAAAACAATGAAATTGGTCTGAAAAAAAGTTTAATGAAAACATTTTCTGTTTGTCACTGCAGCAGCAGTCAGAAAGGGGATGTGAAGACCACAGACCGTGTTAAACTGTCATGGCTGGGTGGTCACTATGAAGCAAATAACATCTGTTTTTCATTTTTACAACTGAATTCTTTTTTTCCCACAGTTAAATTTCACCATGTGTAACAAAGTGATAAGTCATGGTATAAAATGTTTTGAAATATTTCAGATGTACTATTATTTATAGTATAGATGTACTATATTCTGTCAACTGTTTCTTCTCTGATTGTATCTATCCACCGATCATTTCTTGAAAGTGAACAAAAACCAGTTTCAGTGTATTTATGTTTGCTGTGTTTTCTATGTTTGTGTGTGTGTGTGTGTGTGTGTGTGTGTGTACCAGGCTGCGAGGTGTCCGTCTGTCCCCTCTTGGCACGTAGGCAGTACTCCCAGCGGACATCCGGGTCCTGGACGAAGCGTGCGATGTGACTGAAGAGCTGGCTGAAGCTCATGCTGGTGGCGTGGTACACTGTGTAGTACAGCAAAGCCGCACGCCACAGGTAGGGCTGTTTCCGTAGCAACACACTGTGAAGGCTGGCCAGGCCTTCCTCGGTGGGATTGGCCGGTTTTAGACCAAACTGCTTCCTGCCTTCTGTGGTAGCCCACGGCTGCAGGTTGTTATTTACACCTCGTAGATAATGTGTTCCTGAGGAAAGGCGGTACAACTGGATGTCATTCACAATGACTGATCGCTCCACAGTGCAGAGACGCTGATCAGTCCTGCTCAGCTGCTACATGCAAAATTATTCATAATAAAAAAAGAAAATTTTTCTATTAAAAGTAGTCCCTTAGTGCATTTTTTTCTATTCAATTTTCAGATTCTGTTTGCATCCTAAATACTATCAAACCTCTGCTGCGCTGCAGATGCAGCACCACACATGAATAAAACCAAACAGTTTCAGCAGGAAACATGGTACCAGAGCGAATGAGAAAATGTGTTTTTCTGAAATTCAGCCGGAGCAACACAAGGAGCCAGAGTCTACATGTGACCGGCAGCATGACTGCTGACCTTGTGGGGCTTTGGTGAATGTTTGGCTTCATCCAAGTAACCTGGTGCCGTCAGATGACTCGTTTCTATTAATCTATTATTGAAATGTTTTCATATTCATTCTTTATTTGCTGGGCACTGCCATGGCTGGAAGTCATGCAGAATGAAATCTGGCATCATAACTACCGACTTCAGGAGAAGACGTCACCTTGATGGTAGCATATATCCACAATTCCAACATTCACACAGTCCTCCATGGACACTGATTTCCTCCATACCCTCACAGCTTTCTCTGAAATAGCCTGGATGCTCCCTCATATCTTTGACACTTATGTCAAATGCCAGTTTTTCTGTCCATTCTGTCCATCTGAAATGAGCTTTGTGCACAGAGTTGATATATGGCTTTTTACTTGTGTGATTTAGTTTCATGTCCCTGGGTGTAGTGGTGGACTATGTTGTGTGAAAATGTGTTTAAAAGGTCCTCTTGGGCCAATATGGCTCAGTGGGCACAAACATCTAACAGTGGCTTCTGTGCTTGAGTTTTCCACTGAGATTTCTCCAGACTGCCTGAAATTTTTCACAATATGCTCTGTAGATGCTAAAAGACCAAAGTTATTTACTATTTGTCTTTGAGAACTAAAAGTGGTGGATGCTGCTTTAATAAGATAAGATAAGACAAGAAAAGACAAGACAAGACAAGACAAGACTTGGGGAAATTTTGGTGCTACGGCAGCAAAGGTGCAAAAACAGCATTATAGAAGTAAGAACAAAAAAAGCTGTACAGAACAAAAACTGTTTAAAAAGTCTATATAAGAACTATATAGAGGTCTATATAAAAAACATATATACAAAAAGAATTTACATTATTGCACGTCTGTGTGTGTTATTAGTTTTCTGCTGTGGCTGTGTGGCTACTGGCAGCAGTGCAGATTGTAGAGTCTGACAGCAGCAGGAAGGAAGGACCTACAGTATCTCTCCTTCACACACTGCAGGTGAAGCAGTCTGTCCCTGAAGGAGCTGCTCAGTGTTGTTAAAAAGTCCTACATGGTGAGGGACGTTTTCTCCATCAGAGACGAAAGCTTAGCCATCATTCTCCTCTCCGTCACTACATCCACCAGATCGAGGGGGCATCCCGGGACAGAGCTGGCCTTCTTAACCAGTTTGTTTAGTGTCTTCCTGTCAGCAGCCGAGATGCTGCTGTCCCAGAAGACCACATAATAGATGGCTGAGGCCACCACAGAGTCAAAAAAGGATCTCAGCAGTGTCCCCTGCACTCCAAAAGACCTGAGTCTCCTTAGGAGATACAGCCCACTCTGTCCTTTCTTGTACAGGGCGTTAGTGTTGTCTGTCCAGTCCAATTTGTTGTCCATTCCCTGGATGTTCACCGGTAATGGAGGAGAGTATTTACACCTGCAAAAATCTGCCACCAGCTCTTTGGTTTTCCCTGCATTGATCTGAAGGCAGTTCTGCTGACACCAGCCCACAAAGCCATGGATCACAAAGCCCAATTATACCCAATAATGGCACCCTCACCAGTTAATCTGTTACTGCATATTCTGTAAACTTGACCTTTTAAACCTCTCGCCTGCCCTCTTCAGTGTTACTGAATCAAATTTTACACTTTTTTTTTTTACATTGAAGTACACTGAAGTTTGTTAGTGAAGAGATAAAAATAATTTGCACAACAATGCATGTCTGCAGTGTTTATGCATGTCTGTTCTGCTAGGAAAACATGCATCCAGACATTCAAATGGATGCCACTTTGGCATAGGCCACCTACTTAAACATATCTGAAGACCAGAATGGGAGGCATATCGCAAACATGGCACCCCGGTATTTCAATTAGGAGATTAACATGAATGTAAATAAAAATAAAATAATTCTGGGAGAAGACAATCTGTGTATTTCGTATTTTTTATTATAGCTACAGGTATTTTAAAGAAGTCAAAGATTCCTACCAATCTCATGCCTTAGCATCCCCTCCAGCCAGTGTTGCCGAGCCCCGGCCAGGTTGATGGTCAGAGTGGGCCGACAGTTCTCCACCACCATCACCGCCTGAGACAGCAGCTCATCAGACAGACGCACCACGACCTGAAGACACAAACACATCGTCATCTGAAGCTCTTAGCCAGCGTCTACATCCGTCCTCTGGTCAGAAAACAAATATTCACAGGAGATAATAAAACACACATCAGGAAACAACAGTCATGCCAAACAGAAGACACCATCATTCAGCTCCAGGAAAGTCAACAATCTTTCAGATGGATGGTTTTGATCTTTGAGGTGGCACACATCACTGATTCCTTCCTGTTATTTACTAACCTGCATGCTGAGACGTCAGTGTGTGGTGCTGTGGGTTTGATCACAAGAACTACAGTTATGTTCATGTTTTCTTTATGTTGCTGATGTTGGTGTGATTAATGGCTTTGTTTTTTCCACAGCTTTTTTTATATGTGTTTCTGATGATTGTCAGGTTTTTCTTTTTCCTAAAGATGTTAAGGTATTTTTTTTGTATGGTTGTATGTTGTTCTGCTAAAACTGAACAGCTGATGTTGTTATCTTACATCTGGTATATCCTTGTCCAAATAAACAAATTGCAAAATACAAAAATAATGCTTAAATTATCAGGAGAGGCCTTAGATACATAAAGTTCCTCTTGGAAAAGCAAATTTGTTCCCTTCACATCTCTCACCTCCCCCACGCAGCCCTCCTTCTGCAGGTATTTGCGTACAGCAGCCCAGACTTGACTCTTCGGCAGCACACTTCCACCCGTCGCCTCCTCAAAGTTTTCATAGGAGCCGAACCTCTTCAAGACACACTCCATAATCCCAACCGCCTACAGTTCAACACATACATCATCATCATCATCAGAATGTGAGCTCAGAGGCTGATGTGTGAGGTGTTTGATGCCGACCCACCTGCTCCAGGAAGAGGCCTGAGCCCTCCCTGTACTTCTCCAGCACGCTCCTCGGTTCAGGCTGCACATACTCGAATTGAGGCTCGTACTTGTAGTCGGACTGGAAGAAGGCCTGCTTCTCCTGCTCCAGGTTCAGAGGTCTGAGGGCGACGAGCAGACAGGGCCTGGAGGGGGTAGGGAGCGTCGAGCCCCCGACTCCTTTAGCTATGTGGGGCAGGGAGGTGGCGGGCCGCATTTGACCTCTGCCAGCTCGCAGCCCCACAGGGTAGTTGACGGAGCAGGTGCTCTCACTGCGCCGCATCCAGCTGCTTGCTCCGAGGCTGGGGCTGGTCAGGCTGCGAGTGGGGGGCGAGGGGGCTGCCGAGCCGCTGCGCCAAGGTGGCTGCAGGATCCTCCTGTCCACAGCTTGCTCCTGAGACCCTCGCAGGCGCTGAGGCGTCATCTCCAGACTGAGGGGGCGGCGGAGCGGTGGCCTGGGCGTAGAGCCACACGTGGCCAACGATGACGATGATTTCCTCTGCATCACCTGGCTGCCGCTCGCCGGGTTCGGGAGGCCGTTCTGGGAAGCCTTCTCCTTCTTAGTGATGCTGCTTCTTCTGGCCGAAGGTTTAGCCTTTGTGGAGGAGCTGCTGGCAGTTTTGGGTGGATCTGCTTGGATATCTGGCTCCACCATGTCCCCGACCCTTTCACCCTCAACCTGATCCATGAAGACTTCACTGGAGTCCAACACCATCACCACAACTGGTGCCCCTCAGGCTGCAGCTGGCCCTGACCTTGCCCTACAAACAGAACAAAGATGACTTTTGTCCTTACACAACATGTCTCGTCAGGAATAAATGTGTATTATTATGGCTGTCAGTAATAATTAATAAACACATCCACATTTATAAGTGAGGTTTGTCCCAGATGTAAGAATAATTTTACATATGGACACCAAACAGTCGACAAGACAATTAAAAACACTGATCCAGCTTGTGTGAATTATATGAAACTTGTTTATAAAGTGTGTACGAGTGTTTTTGCTTTTTCCATTTACATGAGTGAATGTGATTTGAATCCCAGTCTGAACCCTCTTAGGCAAGTTTTCTGTCATTTCTTTAAGCCAGGTGCATTAAATGTAGGCATGGGAGCCAAAACTGGCCCACAGGATTCAATTAGTAAATTAGTAAATGTCAAGATGACATTCAATGTACATATTACAACTTTAGTCAAAAAGCTTAAAGCAAAACTTGGCTTTTATTTTAGAAACAAATCTTGATTTACTTTTAGCGCTAAAAGGAAGCTTGTGGAAGCTACTTTTCTGTCTGTGATTGATTATGATGATATATTGTACTGGTATATTTTCATTTACAAAGCAATACTTGGCAAACTTCCGCTATACCTCTGTAACCTCCTCTGTTTGCTCTAATACCTATCAGTTATGCTCCTCAAAGTGGTTACTATTTAATGTTCCCAGAGTTGCAACAGAATTGGGAAAAACTGCATTCTCCTATTCAGCACCTTGGGGATGGAATAATCTACATAAAGAGCTTAAACTAGAAAAACGTATGTCCATAAATTAATTTAAAGCTTCCATTAAGAATGTGATGATGGAGACATGTGCTTGTTCTTTTTGACATGTTTTTATGGATATGTTGTCTTATTATGAAGATGTAAATTGTTATAATATGTATCCTGCATTTACTTTGTGGCTTGGCTGCTAACTTGGCCAGGTCTCTCTTGAAAAAGAGATTTTGAATCTCAATGGGACCTCCTGGTTAAATAAAGGTTGAAGATGAAGAAGAAGACATTAACTGCAGTTTTATAACAAAAGAAACTGTATAAACTGTATTTATCCGTGTGAGCATGCTTTTTTATCTGAAACATTGCAAGGCAGTGAGACAACTCGTTAGAAATGTTATATCCTTCTTAATAGATGTGACTTTAGTCAGTTCAGGTGATTAATACAAAGATGTGTAAATGTGCACGTATGTATATTTAGTAATTACTTCTTGCTCCTAAAAAGTTCCTTTGATCATAATGTGAAATACTGGATTTTTCCATTCCAGATACCTGTGAATAAATGCTTTGTGATTTCTAAGTTGTAATGCATGTGTAAATAATAAACTGAAGCAAAATACTAGTGAAAAGGTAATTAATTTTCTATATAACTTTTGGGTTTTTCATATGTTTTCTAAAAGGATTGTAAACATCTTGATAATATACTTGTAGTTTTTTTGCACTAAAACAAAAGAATAAATTAGTCATTTTCATTAAATATAGGTTATTATGTTGTTATTTTATTGTTCTGGCCCACTTGGCATCAAGTTGCACTGTATGTGGCCCTGAACTAAAGTGAGTTGGCCACTCTTGCTTTAAAGTAGCACAACAGAACTTTTGCAGTTTTCTCAGGAACGCCCCCCCCATCCACGACTCATCCAGCTTCCATCTCACATCCTGCCTGTACTGTGAGCTCTCTCCAGCCAGTAACAGATAGTTTTATCTTGACTCTTGTTTTATCTCTTGTTCAATTTCTCTCTTTCTTTTCCTCTCTTCCTCTGATAATGTCTTCTTGATATGCACATCATAGGTGTAATTGTGCCATCCTACTAGTCCGGAGCATGGCGTTTTATGGATGGAAAGTTACATAATCTGTCTTTAAATAGTCTTCAGGAACAGTTATCCAGACTTCTTGAAGGACTTCAGATGTTGGCTGTCTTTTGTTCTGTTTTCTGTCCAGATGATCCCACACTGCTTCAATAACGTTTGGGCTCTGGAGAGGATCCATCCCTCCATCAGACCTGTTGCAGCTGATCTTCAGTCCAGTTCTTGTGTCATGTGGAATACCTCAGCCTTCTCCCTGTTTCCCTTCCTTAAAAATGGCTTATTGAAAGCCACGTATACATGGAGACCATTTCTGAACTGAAGGTCCAGGTGCATCTCTAAGGTCCGGTGTCAGGTCTTTTCTGGATTTGTTCCTATTTCTGTCATGGTTTGTGGGTTTTGCTTCAATGTTATTTCTGTTCCTTAGTTTCTGTTATCCGTAAGTCTTCTGCTTTTTTGGTTTCTTGTCACACCCCTTGTGTGTTCTGTGCCCATGGCTTCCTGATTCAGCACACCTGGTTAAATTATCCCATTCACCTCACCTGTTCCTTGTTAGTTATCCTCAGTATATGTACCCCTTAGTTTCTGTTTCTCTTTGCCAGATCATTGTTTACCCCCTCTTCTTGTCTGCGTTGGTTACCAGTTCTCAGCATTAAAACCTGGATTACTGCACCCATGGCCACCTGCCTCTTCAGTCTGCTTTTGGGTCCACTTCTTTCGAACCCTACCACCATAATAATTTCTTTAGGATGTCACTTTCAGATTTTTTTTTTATACAGTTTCTTTAAATATTTTAATGCCACACAAGTTTTAGCTAAAAGCTTGTTGCTGCACAAATCCTATTTTTTGTCTGTCAAATTGTGTTTTTTGTATTTTTATAGATGCAACTATGTAAATGGAAATAAATGGTGTCTTAGTGATAAGCTGCTAGTTGGTACCTAAAGACTCCGTCTTAATTGGTTCTGGCCAAGATCACTTTAGTTAGGAGTGTTAAGTAACTTACTAAATGTTATCCTGTGAAAATCAGGTACAAGGACTGGACTGAAAAAGCAGCCAATGCTCAAAGGAAAACTTTGAAAGACCTTGAAAAGACCTGGATAACTAATGTTAAATGCCACTTTTAAATGTGATAAATCAAGACTTTTACACAGTACTGTATTCTTAAATTAGATTATACTTAAGAAAACGATGACCGCACGTGAGACTCGTCTCAGTGTGTATTTTTAGACAAAACATGAGCTGCTCCATCCATGATGTCTGGACAGCAAACAAAGCTCCACCAGGAGAAATCTCAACATTTACTTTGCATTAAAAAAACAACAGTTTATGTATATATTTAATTTGTTAAATTTATTTTCTGGGGATACAGCAAAACAAACAAACAAAAAAAAAGCACAAGAAAATTAGTTTCACAACGACATTAAAAAAAAGACTAAACAAATCACTTCAACACAAACGTTTCCTGTGAGCAGTCTTAAACTCCGCAAACCATGAAGTCAGATAAACACTCACCGAACGGACAGTCCCGGTATTTCTGCGGACGATTTGGAGCCGCTTCATTCGTTCATCTTCGCGGTAGCTCCACACGCCAACGCGGGGCTGTGTCCTCTGTTATCGGGGAACGGAGCTGATAATTAACGGATAACAGTTCAGGGAGGAGCGGGGCCTCAGGCGGCTGCTAGAGCCGGCCAGGAAGCGGCGGTTGTGTTGGCAGATATGACGCCAGGACGACGTGCGCCCCTGCGTGTCTACGTATAACAAATGGGCGGACGTACGGTGGCCCTCATGTGTCAGAAAACCTCATGAAAATCCGAAAAAGGATTTATATATATATATATATATATATATATATATATATATATATATATATATATATATATATATATATATATATATATATATATATATCAGCATACCTCCCAGCCACAAGATTCCCAGCAGAGAAACAGGAAATATAAGGAAGTCAGTGAGTGAGTACGCCTCCCCCTTGTGTTAGTTTGAAAAAAGGATGGCAGTTTGGGAATCTGTACTGACTTCAGGTGGCTCAATGCGAGAACATTTAAAGATACACATCCTCTGCCACTCCAGTCTGACTGCCTGGCTGCATTAGGGGGAAACACCTTTTCCAGCACAATGGATCTGACCTCAAGGTTTTACAGTATCCCGATGACAGAGGAAGACAAGAAATAAACTGCGTTTGCAACTCCGATGGGCTTGTATGAGTACAACAGAATGCCCCAAGGTTTATGCAACAGCCCCGCCTCATTCAGACAATAGATGCTATGCATATTTGGTGATCTGAACTTCAGCAGTCTGTTGTGTTACCTCGATGATTTACTTGTGTTTGCTTCAACTGAGCAAGAGGCCCTGGAGCAGCTGGAGGTGGTGTTCCAGCGACTGTCTATGCACAACCTCAAACTGAGCCCTAAAAAGTGTCACTTCACCAGATCTTCTGTCAGGTTTTTGGGTCACATCATAGATGGAAGTAGAGTAGCTTTGGACTCAGAAAAGATTGAGGTCATAAAAAGATGACAAAAACTGACTTGATGGAAAATGATCGCTGCACACCATCAGTGAAGAGAATCAAATCCTTCCTTGGCATGATATTTTACTACTAACATTTCATTCCAAGCTGTTCTTTCATAGCCAAGCCATTGTTTTCTCTCTCTGCTGGGCTAAAAAGGAGGGGAAGAGGCCAAAAAAACACTAGTTCTGGGTCATACAGGAATCTCAGACCTTCTGATTGGATGAATGTGATGCAG
This sequence comes from Melanotaenia boesemani, assembly GCF_017639745.1. Lineage (NCBI taxonomy): Eukaryota > Metazoa > Chordata > Actinopteri > Atheriniformes > Melanotaeniidae > Melanotaenia > Melanotaenia boesemani. The sequence goes on along the minus strand of NC_055682.1, from coordinate 4,919,988 downwards.
CCTTTTCTGCCCTGAAAGGAAAACTCTTAAATTGAGCTGTTCTCGCACATCCAGATTTCTCACTCTCAAATTCCCACATTCTGCCGTTCAACTACAGACACTCCATTCATAAAGGTGATTAGACAGAAAACTTGGGAAAAGCGAAAGGGGGAGGTGTGTGCGTTTATCAACAACGCGTGGTGTGAAGATATACGGACTGTTTATTAGCACTGTTTGCCTGATGTGGAGTTTTTACTGTCCCTTTTAACAAGGAAGTTTACATCTGTGTTTCTGTGCGGTTTACACCTCTCCACGAGCCAACTCTGAAGCAGCACTATCAATTCAGTTTAGTCACACACACCCATATTTATAAAAATTCACCTTTACATAGGAGTTAAGCTGTGAGTTATGTGTGAATCAGATGTCCCTAAGAAGCTATCATACGTTTTTAAAAAGGGAGACTTGTCTAGGCAGCTCCATGACATCATCAGCACTCTAGAGATCGTTCATCCCGACGCTGTTTTCATTGCTGCAGGCGACTTTAATCAGTGTAACCTACGGACTGTACTTCCCAAACACCATCAACACGTAGACATTCCCACCCGTGATAAGAACACTTTGGGTTATGTGTACACCAACATAAAGGGTGCATACAGGGCTGGACCCCGCCCCCACTTCAGACATGCGGACCACATCTCTTTGTTCCTGTACCCGACGTACAGACAAAGACTCAAATAATCAAATCCAGTCACCACACAGGTTAACCTCTGGACACCCGAGACTGAGGACACGCTGCAGGACTGTTATGGTACTACAGCTTGGGGGGTGTTTAAAGCTGCAGCCACTCTGAAGTACTCTTCTGTCAATGTACAGGACTATGCTGACTATGTGACTGGGTACATTAGCAATTGTGTGAATAACATCCTGCCCACCATACAAGTCTGAAAGTTCCCCAATCAGAAGCCCTGGATAAACAGTCAGGTATGTCATATGCTGTGATGTTGCTCCACTGCATTTAAACTTGGCTATGAGACTGAGTACAAAGCTACAAAGTACAGACTGAGGAAGGCCATCAGAACAACCAAGGGGCAGTACAAAGAGAAGACGGACGGCCTCTACTCAACGGCTGAGCCCGGGCACATGTGGCAGGTCTGCAGCACATCACAGACTACAGGAGCAGCTCCTGTACCATAAGTGCCACAGTCTGCCTGATGAACTCAACACATTTTACACCCGCTTTGAGCCTTCCACCCCCCACACAGAGAGGAGGCTCTGAGACACCTGGACAACAACATCCCCCTTCCCCTCACCATTCGTCGCACCAGCCCAGGTAAAACAAAGCTCTACTGTCACAGACCGCAAACGCCTGCAGAGAGTGGCGAAGACTGCGTCCCAGATCACCAGGACTCCGCTGCCATCTCTGCAGAGCATCTACCAGCACAGAGTCCATCATCAAAGACCCCACCCACTCCTAACATGGGAGAGGGGGTTGTTGCAAAAATAGGGGTCTGGTCCGGACCACTGTAATGAGTGGTCCCTGCCACCAGGGGGTACTAAATCAGTGGTCCAGACCACTGTAATGAGTGGTTCCCGCCACTAGGAGACATTTAAATCAGTGATAGCTGCATAATATTCATTTCAGATACCAATATAAGAAAGGCTCATTTTTTTGTTATTTTTTTAATTTTATTATTTTTTTACATTTTTAATGGAAGAACAAAATTAATCATGCATAAAAAAGAAATTTGGTAAATTAATATGAAAAATGAAGTATTAAAGCGTTTGATTTATAGTCATTGGTAGACACCATTAAAATTAATTTGTTAAAAGCTTTTTTATTTTTATTTATTTATTTTTTTAACAAATTTTCACACAAGTTTTCTCCCCACGCTTCCACTCTATGGAATAATAGAGTGTTAACCATTAATAGGAAGCCAATATTTATGAAAAAGGCATTGTCTTTGTAATGGACTTTCTTGACAATAATGGAAATATTTTATCAACATTTTTCCGTAAAATTTATTTATTTATTTATTTTTACAAATTTTCACACAATTTTATAAAATGGCCTGTAAGATCCAAAGTCAAGGAAACACATTTTGAAATTATTGTACTCTATTCTACAGTTATTTAGCAGACGCTTTTATCCAAAACGACTTACATTTGAGAGTAAGAACAACACAAGCCAGAATTCAAACAAGATGGGACGTCATGATTAAGTAGTAGTCAGACTGCTATGAATCCAGTTGGTCTCAGGTGCTGCCATGTAGTGCTACAGGCAGTGCATATAATTTTTTTTTCTTTTTAGTTTTAAATAGTTTTTTGTGGGTCATTTTGTTTAAATACAAGATCACAGTTTCATCAAACAATATCAACTTGGACATAAGTGCACACAGCTTAATCAGTACTTGGTTGAGCCAAAGAGCAGGACAAATCTTTCTAACTCATTCTGAGTAGAAGAGTTAAGCTAAGTGTGGAAATGCTCCTTAAACAACTGAGCCTTTAGCTTGCTCTTAAAAGTGGATAAGGACTCTGCGGATCGGATGGAGTTTGGTAGATCGTTCCACCACCGGGGGACAATACAGGAGAAGAGTCTAGCTACTGATTTTGTGCCACGTTGTGGTGGGAGCACTAGGTGTTTTTCGCTGGCAGAGCGTAACTGTGGAGAGGGAGTGCAGCTCTGGATTAAGGAGTGAAGGTAGACCGGAGCCGTTTGGGTTATTGATTTGTAAGCCAGAAGCAGAGCTTTGAATTTGATGCGTGCTGCAACTGGAAGCCAGTTTTTATAAATAATTATAAATAAAATTATAAATAAAATCCATCCAGTATCAGACATTTTAAAATGTAAATTTAAATTTAAGGTGAACCATGCTCTTTCTGTAAGGCTGTAATAGAATCCTTACAGCATTTTTCCTGCACTCTGTCAAACCGTTTCTGGGTTGATGTCAGAAGTGGCTGTCACTAAAGATATACAATATTCCATCCTTTAGGCTTTTGACATCATGCCTACTTTATGGTTAACCTAAATCCGAATTTCTCTGATGTTATCAACATTTTTATTTTAATGGGAATATAGAGAAATAACAAAGAACTGGATTAGTTTATCCGGTGCATTCTATACATTTATATAGTGTACTTCCTTCACAAAAGATTATACATATTAGTAGTATTAATAAAGAGAAAATAAAATCTGCTGCACAATCGTTTAAATTGATTTACTGTTTTTAATGTTTGATTATGGCGATTTATATTTTAAATGTATTGCACTTTCATTCTTGTATTTTATTGTAATGCATCTGAGTGTCATGGCAAGCGCTTTATTTTATAAATACAATGTCCCTGCCCAGGACCACTGTAATGAGTGGTCCCAGCCACTAGTCAATGGTCCGTACCACTGTAATGAGTGGTCCCTGCCACTAGTCAATGGTCCGTACCACTGTAATGAGTGGTCCCTGCCACTAGTCAATGGTCCGTACCACTGTCATGAGTGGTCCCTGCCACTAGTCAATGGTCTGGACCACTGTAATGAGTGGTCCCTGCCACTAGTCAATGGTCCGTACCACTGTCATGAGTGGTCCCAGCCACTAGTCAATGGTCCGTACCACTGTCATGAGTGGTCCCTGCCACTAGTCAATGGTCCGTACCACTGTCATGAGTGGTCCCTGCCACTAGTCAATGGTCCGTACCACTGTCATGAGTGGTCCCAGCCACTAGTCAATGGTCCGTACCACTGTCATGAGTGGTCCCAGCCACTAGTCAATGGTCCGTACCACTGTCATGAGTGGTCCCAGCCACTAGTCAATGGTCCGGACCACTGTAATGAGTGGTCCCTGCCACTAGTCAATGGTCCGTACCACTGTCATGAGTGGTCCCAGCCACTAGTCAATGGTCCGTACCACTGTCATGAGTGGTCCCAGCCACTAGTCAATGGTCCGTACCACTGTCATGAGTGGTCCCTGCCACTAGTCAATGGTCCGGACCACTGTAATGAGTGGTCCCTGCCACTAGTCAATGGTCCGTACCACTGTCATGAGTGGTCCCAGCCACTAGTCAATGGTCCGTACCACTGTAATGAGTGGACCCTGCCACTGGGTGGAAACTAAATCAGTGGTCCTTCTGTGGTCCTTACACTCATCACCACAGAGCTACTCAATTCTGATTCAGTCGATAATTTTAATGCCCCAACCACCACCCATGGATTGCTCAGCTTTTTAAAAAAGAATTACCATGTTTAATATTTCATTTTAGATGGGCGGGTCAAACCCATTTGTATTCCTTATCTGCTAGGCTGCACTTATGTTTTCTGGAACCAATTGACTGCAATTTAGGCCTATTATTTATTATGATTTTATTTTGTTTTAGTCATAGCAGTTTAGTCACCTGTTGTTAAATGGATATACTGGCTGTGTTTTTATTCTGCCATTTGTGGGTGATTAAATGTGTTTCCTTGACTTGGGGTCTTACAGGCAATTCTGGTATAGTACACAAAATACATAAAAATACACAAAAAGCACAATAAAATGAAGTAGATAAGTAGAAAAATAGAATAGATACACTTAAGGGCACTTGTGAGATGATAATATAATAATAGTAAAAGTGACAGTGTAATAATAACAGCATATGATTGTAGCAGCAATAGTATATAATAATAATAATAATAATAATAAGCAGCCAAGATGGCGCTCCGCAGAGTGCGACGTTGCGGAGCTCTCCAAGTCCAGTTACTCTTTTTTCTTCTCCTTTCTATCACCTTTTTATGCCGAGTTAAGGCACACACCGCAAAGTACCTCTATGATCGGGCGACCCTACTACAACTGAGAGAGCGCAGTCATTTCGGACTTTTCGACCCGAACGTTCTGGAGTCCTTCCCTGGAATAACATGCTATGCGGACTCGACGCTAGGCCGCCCCCAGACAGGGAGCTCTTCTGAGAACAACAGGCCGAAGCGGAGGCGTGGCAGACGGGGAGGAGCAGACCGCAGGCTTCGGCGCTTGGTTAGCAAGGGTAGGCTAACCCTGCCGATCATACTGTTTGCGAATGTCCAGTCGCTGGAAAATAAGATGGATGAACTTCACGTCCGGATTTCTATGCAGAAGGACATACAGGATTGCTCCATACTGTGTTTCTGTGAAACATGGCTGGGAGAAAGGACACCTGACGAGGTAGTAACATTAGACGGCTACACAGCCTTTAGAATGGACCGATGCGCAGCAAACAGCGGCAAGACCACGGGGAGGAGGAACGGCCGCCCTCGTCAAACAATCATGGTGTACCGACTGTAAGATCATCTCCAAATCATGTTCTGAAAGGGTGGAATACCTGACCCTGAGGTTAAGACCATTTTATTTGCCCAGAGAACTGCAGTGCATTATTGTGAGTATTGTGTACATTCCCCCCTCTGCCAAGGAGGAGGCTGCGCTGAAGGAGCTACATGACATGATCAATGAGCATGAAAATACATATCCTGGCGCTGCTCTCATTATTTTAGGAGATTTCAACCACTGTAATCTCCGGAAAACAATGCCAAAACTGCACCAATTTGTGAACTTCCCCACCAGGGGAAACAAAACACTGGATCAATGCTACAGCAACATTAAGGACGCCTATTCAGCCGAGCCACGACCCCATTTTGGAAGATCTGACCACCTGGCGATCCGGCTCAAACCAGTCTATAACAAAAGGCTCAAGTCAACACCAGTCACAGTCAGGACCATTAACACCTGGACTGATAGTGCACAAGCTAGCCTGCAGGGCTGCTTAGAGGCTACAGACTGGAGCACCTTTAAAGAGGCCGCAAACGACCTCCATGAATACACAGAGGCTGTTAGCGACTACATTAGGTGGTGCACGTCCATCTGTGCACCCCCCAGGACTGTGCGTATGTTCCCCAACCAAAAACCCTGGTTCAATTGGGACATAAAACAGAAAATAAGGACGAGGCGGGAGGCCTTCAAGTCAGGAGATCACGGGGAGTACAAGATAGCCCGGTACGAGCTGCAGAGGTCCATCAGGGCAGCAAAAAGGGCCTACTCCCAAAAACTTGGAGGCTACCACCTCAACCACAACACAAGAAGGATGTGGCAGGGAATCCAGGCTGTCACAAACTACAGAAGGACCACACCCAAAACAGACCCCAGAGACACTACTCTCCCAGACAGCCTAAACACCTTTTACGCCAGGTTCGACAGGCTGAACACAGATTCACCCTCAAAAGCCGTCTGTAACCCCACGGACACTGTCTTCCAGGTCACACACACCCAGGTACTGAAGGCCCTGAAGAATGTAAATCCCCACAAGGTGGTGGGACCAGATGGAGTGCCTCCAAGAGTACTGAAGGCCTGTGGTGAACAGCTAGCCGGTGTGTATGCTGACATCTTCAACATGTCCTTATCCCAGGCTGTTGTCCCCCGTATCTTCAAAACGTCCACTATCATACCAGTCCCCAAAAGACCTGACACACCAAACTTAAACGACTTCAGGCCAGTGGCACTAACACCAGTTGCCATGAAGTGCTTAGAAAAGCTTGTCCTTACCCACATCAACAACATAGTCCCGGACACTATCGACCCCTTCCAGTTTGCTTATCGCCCCAACCGATCAGTGGACGACGCGGTGGCAATAGCCCTTCACCACATCCTGCAGCACCTGGAGAGCAGCAGGACGTATGCCAGGATGCTCTTCCTGGACTACAGTTCTGCATTTAACACCATCCGCCCAGGCAGGCTGACTGAGAAGCTGGCAGACCTTGGAGTCCCTACTCCCACCTGCAATTGGATTCTGGACTTTCTGACTGAAAGACCACAGGTGGTGAAGATGGGAGCGCGGGTGTCTGCTAAACTCACAGTCAGCACGGGATCTCCGCAGGGCTGCTGCCTTAGCCCCAAACTCTTCACCCTGTATACACATGACTGTGTCTCCACCCAGGACAGTACCATCATCATCAAATATGCTGATGACATCACTGTCCTGGGCCTCATCAAGGCGGGAGACGAGTCAGGATACAGGGCCCTGGTCAACAACATCGCTGTCTATAGAGGAGAATGACCTCATCCTCAACACAGACAAGACGAAAGAAATATGTCTGGACTTCAGGAAGAACCCTCCCCCTCTACAGCCTCTTTTCATCAGAGGGACTAAGGTGGAGAGGGCAGACAGCTACAGATTCCTAGGACTGCAGGTAACATCTGACCTGAGCTGGACTCGTAACACCACAGCCACAGTGAAAAAAGCCCAGAAAAGACTTTATTTCATTAGACTGCTCAGGAAAGCTGGTCTGAACCATCGCCCTCTCACGCTGGCCTACAGAGGACTGATAGAGAGTATCCTCATCGCAGGCATCACTGTCTGGTATGGAAATACCACACAGGCAGAGAGGAAGGCTCTGCAAAGAGTCATAAAGACTGCGGAGAGGATAATAGGCACAAAACTTCCTTCCATGGACTGTATGTACGAGCAGCGCTGTCAGAAAAGAGCAGAGGAAATCATCAGAGACTCACTCCATCCCGCTCACCCTCTGCTCAAACACAAACACTGCTCGTACAACCTCAGACACAGCAGAGCGGACAGTATCAAAACTCACAGGACTCGCTTTTTCAACAGCTTCTTCCCAGCCACAGTCAGACTGATGTCAAAACAAAACTACTGAACTTATGCAAAATGCAAAATGTGGAAGACACCATCTCACTTTTATTACATGTGCAATATCTGACCTGCAGTATCATCACCTGTGAAACAGGATGATGTCTTTTATATCCCCTCATGTATAATGTGCAGTTCTTCTGTTCAGTGTTCAGTTGCTTGAGAATTTCATGTGCAATATTCTACCTCTCATGTGCAATATTCTACCTCTCCCCCTACCCACTCCTCTATCTCACAATACCTTTTGCTCTTGTACAGTGCTGTATAGTGTATAATAGTACGGCTACACACTATATTTTTTATTTTTATATATATATTTTTTTTATATTTTTTTATATTTATACATTTTTTGCTATAGTTTATTTTCTAATATGTACAGTGTTCATTTATTCTTATTCCTGATTCATCTTTTCCCTCCTACTACTTAAAACTGTGACGCTGATAGAGCCCTGCACAAGAATTCCAATGTACCTTGACTTCTGGTTTTATGTACAAATGGCAAATAAAGAACTTTGAACTTTGAACTTTGAATAATAATAATAATAATAATAATAATAATAATATATATACATATATTTTTTTTCCTATATATTTACCATGTTCAGCGTATGCAAAGATACATAACTGCAATGTGATGGAAAAGGTGACAGAATTAGACCAGGTGTGTAATAGTAGCTCTGACACAGGTAGAGGAGTTGCAACGTCTGATTGCAGAAGGTAGGAAGGAAGACTGGGCTTTATCACGAGAAAAGGTTTGAATCTGTTGATAAAATATTTCCATTTATGTCCAGAAAGTCCATTACAAAGACAATGCCCTTTTCATAAATATTGGCTTCCTATTAATGGTTATCACTCTATTATTCCATAAAGTGGAAGCATGGGGAGAAAAGCTATTTTAGTGGTACCTACAAATGACTCAAAATCTAATGCTCTAATACTTCATTTTTCTTATTATTTTACCAAATGTAAGAAAAGGAAAAAGAATAATAAAATGAGCCTTTCTTATATTGATATCTGAAATGTATATTATGTAGCTACCACTGATTTAAATGTCTCCTAGTGGCAGGGACCACTCATTACAGTGGTCCGGACCATTGACTAGTGGCAGGGACCACTCATGACAGTGGTACGGACCATGGTCTGTACCAGACCACTATTTTCGCAACAACCCCTACTGCAACATGGACTATTAACTCTCCTCCCCTCAGACAGGAGATACGGGAGTCTGAAATGAGGGACAACCAGACTCAGAAACTCTTTCTTTCCCTCGGCCATCAGACTCCTTAACAGCTGATAGGAGTCTGTAACAACAGCCTGTACCCTGCACACTGACTTTATATTGTCAGTCACAGTAACTGCAATATTGTTTACTGTTTTTTGTGTCCTGTTACTTATAATAGATATTGCACATGCATCTTATTGTCTACCTCATGACAGTTTTTTGCACAGCTAATCATTCATTGTTGAATGTGGCCCAACAGTTTATGAAGCACACTGCACATTTGTGTACATATACTACTGTTTTTTTTTTTTTTTTAAACTGTTTTATCTTATCTTTATCTTTTATCTTCCATCTAATCTTTTAAAGTTTTTTTTTATTCTTTATTTTATAATCTTGAATGCCATTCAGTGTGGACAGCAAAATAAGAGCTTCATTGTTCAGGGAAACTTGTGTCCTTACTGTGCAAATGATAATAAACACTTTGAACGTTGAATCATTAACAACATCATCCCCACTAAGGAGGTTCGCTGTTACCCAAACAACAAACCATGGGTAACAGCAACCTGAAGGCCATTCTCAGTGAGAAGAAGAGGGCTTTTAAATCTGGGGACTGAGCAGAACTAAAGCGGGTACAAAGAAAGCTTAAATGCGGCATCAGGGGGAGCAGAGACAAGTACAGAAGAAAACTGGAGCACAAACTAGTTAATTATCACACAGCATGGATTATGTTTAAACCTAGCCAGAACTTATTACCAAACCATATACAAAACCTTTCCAGCCAGAGAGATGGGGGAAATAATTTACGAGGGAACACTGTTTTTAAAATGCACTTGGTGAGAAGCACCAGGAAAAGTTTATGTGTGTCTGTCTGTGGGTTCAAACTGTGGAGCAGGATGGGGGAAGATCATATGGTAATTTCTTCGTTGTAGAAGAAATGGAATGAGTAAAAGTATAATACAATTTATTGAAGGGAAAATGAACACAGACAAGTTACTTGCAAGTAATGAGAGTGGTCGTTCCGACTCACATGGTGTCAGAAGAGACTGGGAAGTGTAGTAGAATTTCATTTTAATATTTTTTTTATTATCACACAATAAGTAAGTATTACAACAAATATTTATTTAGAGCTGAACAGCAGTGAGAGTCACACAGTCAACACACAGTCGGCTGGATGAGTTTGAGGAAGTACTTACAGGCTTGGTTAGTATACCGTTCCATAACATCTAACATGTTTGCAGGTGTGACCACAGTCTACAGAACCTACTCAACTGGTTTTAACACACTTCTTCTTTCCTTGTCCTTGAATGAATTACAGAGTTTGTGAGAGCACAGATAAGAAGCACTGTCAGTGGTATGATGAACAGCAGAAGATCATCACAAAAAACAACTTGCAGCTGCATATTTTTTTAATATAAAGTGGAAGATTATACATCTTGTCTTAAGTGTCCCACATGTACAAGTGTTATATGCATAAAATTCCCTTACAGTCTCCAAATATCCAAATATTTAAATCAGTATATAAAGAGATGGTATTTGATCGGTACAGAAATGGTCTGGAATGAAGTTGAAGGAATATTTCTCTTATAATTATTGTTATAATTGTTGCTATTTCATTGCTATTATTATTGTTATTATTATTACTTTTTTATTATTTTTATTATTACTGAATAACCCCATAATTATTATTGATTATTGAAGATTATAGATTATGTAACATAATAAGGATAATATTACTATATGGTTATCACTATTATTATCCTTATTACTGTATTGTTGTTAGTGAGATGATTATTCTTATTACATATGATACATATGATAAAAACATATTCCATAGGGATACATTGATTGTATGGACTGAATATTGTTACTTAGCACTACTGTTTCCATGGGATTGTCTAGTGGCTGCTAGTGGTTGTGTTAATGTTATAAAATCTGAAGACTGTTGTAATTTACTTGGGTGGGATTATATAAGCTTATGCTTCCATCCACTCCTTTTTTGTCATGTGTTTTATTTTAGTTTTTATATTTTTCATTATGTTCAAATACACTTTCAATCAATCAATCAAAACAACACCGGGGACGTCTGGAATGGGATGAGAGAGATCACCAGAGGTGGTGGTGCAGCTGAGGGGACGTGCCGAAGAGTTAAACATGTTTTTTAAATAGGTTCAACTCCAACCCTGCTGCACTGGAGGATTACAGGCCAGTGGCACTGACCTCTCACATCATGAAGGTCATGGAGAGACTGGTCCTGGCACACCTCAGACCGCTGGTACATCCATTGCAAGACCCCCTGCAGTTCGCATATCAGCCTCATGTTGGGGTTGATGATGCAATCATCCACCTGCTGCAGAAGGCTTACTCCTCCCTGGACAGACCCAACACCTCAGTCCACATCATGTTCCTCAACTTCTCCAGTGCCTTCAACACCATCCAGCCCAGACTGCTGAAGGCCAAACTGGAGAACATGCAGGTGAGTGCTCCCCTCATTGCTTGGGTCGATAGCTATCTGTCGGCAGACCACAGTTTGTGAGATTGAAGGACTGCTTCTGGTCGTCTGACTGCTTCTGCATGGGGCCCCCCAGGGTGCTGTGCTGTCTCCCTCTTCACCAGATACACGTTAGACTTTATGTACTGTACTGAGTCGTGTCATCTACAAAAATTCTCCAATGACACGGCCATTGTGAGGAGTGTGGAGGGAGGGAGGGAGGCTGAGTTCAGGGACCTGGTCGACCGCTTTGTGAAGTGGTGCGGGGAGAACCACATGTAGCTGAATATGGCAAAGACAAAGGAGATGGTGGTGGACTTCAGGAAGAACAAGCCCCTGCCCACTCCTGTCTGCATCAGGGGGACGGATGTGGATTTTGTGGACCAATACAAATACCTGGGTGTAACACTGGACAATAAACTGGACTGGTCCACCAACACAGAGGCCATTTACAAGAAGGGCATGAGCCGACTTTACTTCCTGAGGAGGCTCAGGTCGTTTCATGTCTGCAACAAAATGCTGCAGATGTTTTATCAGTCTGTTGTGGCGAGCACCATCTTCTTTGCTGCGGTGTCCTGGGGTGCAGGCCTCAAGGCAAAGGATGCCAACAGACTGAACAAACTGATCAGGAAGGCACAATCTTTTGTTGGCTGTAAACTGATAACCCTGGAAGAGGCGGTGGAGGAGAGGATGCTGGCAAAGCTGCTGGTAGTCTTGGACAATCCCTCTCACCCCCTCCACAACACACTGGACAAGCTAAAGAGCAGCTTCAGCAACAGAATCATTCATCCCTCTGCTCTAAGGAACGATACAGGAAATCCTTCCTACCTTCTGCAATCAGACTTTACAACTCCTCTACCTCTGTCAGAGCCACCATTACACATCTGGTCTAACTCTGTCACCCTCTGCACACACCCATCACACTGCAGTTATGTATCTTCGCATATATTACACATGCTAAATATATGTATACAAAGGAAAATGTATATGTGTACATATATTATTATTATTATTATTATTATTATTATTATTATTATTATTATTATTATTATTATTATTATTATTAGCATATACCGTTGCCGCTACAATTATATACTGGTATTATTACACTGTTACTTTTACTATTATTATATTATCATCTCACAGATGCCCTTAAGTGTATTTATTCTATTTTTCTACTTTCAATAGTTCATCTTATTGTGTTTTTTGTGTATTTTCTGTAATATACCGATAGCTACGACAACTTAATTTCCCCTTGGGGATGAATAAACTTATCTATCTATCTATCTATCTATCTATCTATCTATCTATCTATCTATCTATCTATCTATCTATCTATCTATCTATCTATCTATCTATCTATCTATCTATCTATCTATCTATCTATCTATCTATCTATCTATCTAAAGTTTAGGAAGTTTTCCATGTTTCCCTGCTCCAACACACCTGATTCAAATCAAATGGATCCAGTAGATTATCAGGTTTTGCACAGTGATTCATTCATTTGAAACTGGTGTGTTGGGGAAACATTGACAAATTGTAGGACAAGGGCCATGGTTCCGCAACACTACTCTAGACTCTTTGTGTTGATGCAATAAAAGGCTGGATGGCGCATGACTTCCTTCAGTTAAATTCTAACAAGTTCTGGACAGCATGGTTACTGTTATAAAGCTGAGAGAGCTCAGATCTTCCTGCTGGGCTCCAATAACCTTAGAGCAGACCTGAACTCCATGAGTCTGTGTTCAGAACATATTCTTGATCTTGTAGTTGTTCCAAGTGTTGAAATCATGAAATGGATTCATGTTACCTCAGGGTTCCTTGTGAAGCCACAAAAGTAATGGAGCAAGCCAAGGATTGTACAAAAAAAGACATCAAGAAAAGTGATTTGCTAACATGTTATTGGGATCAAAAGGTCAGTACCATGCCAGTTTGCTGTGATCACTTGGTTAAAGGTTTGTAAATCATTTTACTTCAGTTAGTTAGGGTCCTTCTCTGTTAGCTTCTGGTATTTTGTGTAACTGCTTTCTTGGTTTACTCGTCAAAACTGAAAAAAGCTGACGACAGCACATTTTGAGCTAATGTTTTAGCTTCATTCACCAGCATATTCCAGCAATCTTTCGAGCTCCTATGAATAATCTAGACCATAATAGAGGGAAACAGCTGGCTGTAGCTTATTTACACCAAACACACATAGCAATGATGCTATAAAAACACCTAAAGTCATGTTTCCAGGAGCAGTAACTGCAGGATTTGTCATGAAGGGTCTTAATCCCAGCTGCTTTCACCATCCATGCACAAAGAATTTCTAGACATGTTTTCATCTGGTTTATATGTATACGCTCTTCCAGATATTGAGGAACTGAACTGACAAATACTTCTCCATATCAAAGATAAACATTTCATATGAGGATCTTTGCCATTGTTTGGCTCTGCTTTTTAAGGTGTATAGTGCGAGAACTCACATCTAGACTTTAAAAATACTCGGACCACATCTTGTGCCTTTTTTTTGTTTGTTTCACCACCACTTTGTTCACAAGTAGCAGTGAGTCTGCATAGTTCATCTGGCTGAATACAAGCAATGCTGTGAGAGTATGAAGACGAAACCAACTCAAGTCCAAGGCTTTCCTTTAACCTGTTTCAAGGTGAGACTGAATTCTCTAATCTAGAATCCACTTTTCATCTGGTCTGTGGCAACTGTGTGAGGGAAAGATGGGTTACAATGAGCCTCATCTTTTTAGTCATTTTCAAACATCAGTCATCTTACAGGAGCACAAAATAGGAAGCTCATTATCACTGTGTGCTCACAATGTTGCTAAATGATACAACGATCGAACCAAATGTTCACTTCCAAGCTCATTAGTATTTCATAAACTAATTTTTTGCCTTAAATACTAGATATCTATTAATATTTATGTGTTTCAGTTAAATACTGAACTTGTTATCTGTTTTTTGCTGATGGTATATGAAGAACTTATGCGTGGCTTGAGGCTAACATTGCTGTATACAACTGTATCTGTAAATGGACTTTACAAATTATTATCTAAACATACTTCATCTTAAAAAGCATTAGCATGAGCTTGTATTTACATCTACTTAATCTGCTGGTACCAGACATCCTGCGGGTGAAACGTGACAAATGTATTTAACTCAGTCAGCCTTCCAGTACCTACACATTTATACACCATCATAACATTATGATTGGAATGATGGATATCATTCCAGGCTACAATCACAACTGCAGATTAAGTAAACACTTATTTCAGAACAGTCACACATGCAATTTATTTACTTTGAAGCCATACTGCACTCCAGCAGCAGACGATACGGCAACAAATACACTATGATTACATCAGCAAGGGTCTGGTAACAGTTATCTAGTAAAATGGTTGGTCCACAACAAGTCTTTTATCAATAAAAAACCGTTTTAGGCAAAAACGGAAGTATTTTAAGGGATTAAACAATGTGAGTGTTAAAGGTCTTCATCACGGTGCAGCATAGGACACAAACGAATAGATTATATGTAAAGTAATGTGCTAGCAACTTACATTATGTGTTCCATTTTATTGGTTAAATCACTGAGAAAGTATATTGGTGGTTTCATGATACTGCAGAGATCACTAATGATTCACTAGTGATTCTTTCAGTCTGGAATTATGAACACAACCTTTTCCTTGTGTGAGTCCAGCTCAGGGCCATTGATGTTAATCAGTCACCTTTGTTTGAAAAGGGAAACATGTAAAACTGAAGTTCACGACAATCCCATCAGGATGTGTTTCTACTTTTAGGGGGGGGGATGCAGAGATGCAAAAACTGTGGGGCAAGCTATAATATCAGTTGGCATCATGTTCTTGCTTCAAAACATGTAACAGGAAAAACATGAAATATAGCCACATGGCATTCTTGCTAATAGCATGAGGATACTAAGCACAATCTAGTGGTTCACCAAAAATATCTATTTTTAAAATTAACAACTGATAACTAATGTATAATTTAAGTAACAGTACTTCCTGTTGTGCATGTGACTTGTGAAATGTTCCAAATTAATCATATAGGGTATTGTGTTAGGGTAACAGGACTTAGTGAAAACCCAGGGACACTACTGAAATGTACATTTTTACCCAAAAACTGATTAGTTTAGAATTTTTTTTTTATAAAATAAATGTATTTTATTTTTAGAAATTTATTTATTTATATATAAAATAGAAATACTCAAATGCAAAAAAGCTAACATTGTGCATTAGGATTTTATTAAATTTTACTCAAGTGTAATGTTATAGAGTGAGGACAAGTGGAAAATGCAACTTTTAAAGTGTTCAAGGTAGGTTTTATTAATCTTCCCAACACATATCTTAAATCTGTTAGTATATCATTGTGCAGGACAGTTAGCTGAATAAGAAAATGTATTTTACTATTAATTTTAATGCACATTTACACATGTCGTTTCCTAGGGAACGGAAATGGCACCCATTCGGTGGAATGGCCCACATGTTGATGTTATGTTAAGACTTGTGTGTGTTTCTTTGAATGTTGTCCAGGTGTGGCTGGCGATTTGATTGGGTTCTGATGGTGTACCCTTTGAAATGGCTCCTGTCTCAGCTGGCTCCATCTCCTTCCACCCTTCCCAACAGACAGCCATGGCTGTCCTGGAGGGCTGCCGTCCTGCAGGTTTTGGATGTTTCCTGGTGCAGCACAAATTAATCAGATTAACCCTTTAGGCACCAGAGTTTTCAAAGTTTTTAAGGCATATTGTAAATATGAAAAATGTTGAATATCAACCATAGTTTATAATAGCAAAAAATTACTCATCTAATTTTGTATTGTGGCACCACAGGTTGGCAGTTATATTATAATCCATAACTTTTGCTATGAACTATGACTGTCTGATCCACCTGTGGTGCTCGTCCTCATTTTTCTAATACACCCAGCAATCATCATGGATATTTGGTCCTATGCTGCTCCCACAGATTTTTTAGTGCTCATTTTCCACCCCTGTGGCCTTAACCAGGTCTAGAAATTATCTTAAATATTCTAAACTTTCCCAACCTCAGTTAGATAAAGCCTCAGAGTAGTCATCTCCCACATGCTGCTCCAGGTACGTTATTATGGAAAGATGCATCCTGAATAGAGGTTAAGGAGAGCGGCAGATGAAGTGATGCAGCCATCATGCCTAGTGTCTTCTCTACAAGCCTGTGGGGACAATCTATGATCTGAGGTTGCTGCAGTTAGTCAGGTCTAGGTTCAGGTCTAAGCTGACTACCTTAATATACTGAATGAGCAGGTTATTCCATCTTCTCTGATGGCACGGCCATATTCCACGATGACAGTACCAGGATTCGTGGGGTGCAGATTGTGAAAGAGTGTTTCAGGGAACAGGAGACATCATTTTCACACATGGATTGACCACCACAAAGTCCAGACCTGAACCCCATTGAGAATCGTTGGGATGTGCTAGAGAAGGCTTTGTGCAGTGGTTGGACTCTCCCCTCAACAATACAAGATCTTGGAGAAAAAATAATGCAACACTGGATGGAAATTAATCTTGTGACATTACAGAAGCTTATCGGAACGATGCAACAAAGAATGCTGCTGTAATCAAAGCTAAGGAAGGTCCAATGAAATATTAGATTGGGTGACCTGTTTTTTTTTTTTTTATTTTTTTAATGGCGACTTTCTTTCATTTATTTATTTTTTGGCACACCCCCCCTTTTTTTTGGCCAGGCAGTGTATGTTACGCTCTGTTTAATTCAAAGGCACAGAGTGGATGAATCAGCAGACAACAGTAAAGAAAGCCTAAAACCTAACAAAACCAGCTAAACATTCTCAAGCCAATTAGTCATTTCCCACTAGTTTTTACAAACAAAAACAGGTGGGAGTCACTTGTGAGATAAAGGAGCTCCAGTTTAGATAATAAGAGCGGTTTCCATCGTCTCCGGGGGACTGGGAGCTTTGAGTCAAAACAAGGAAGAGGTGTCACACACAGAGGTGTGGCTTTTCTGCAGGTAAGAAGAGAAACAGAGCTATTGCCTCAGAGACAGTAGGATCCAGGATTCGGGTAAAGGATATTTTTTTTTTTTTTTTTTTTTTTTATCTTTGCAGCATCTGCCTCTTATCATGGACAAGTGAGGCTCACACCTGACTGCAACTGAATGCCTGCAGTCCTGCCACAAATTTATTTTACTGAAGCAACGTTTTTCTTTTTTTCTTTTTTCATTTTTTACTGCTATAAATGAAAATTGCAGAAAAAGCAACATCTATTTACACCTCAGTGTCAGTATGTTGGACAGTGGCTAGGCTAAAGCTGGGCAATGGTATGTAAATTTAGTAAATGTTTTATTTTTTTATGTTAATTTGTTTATGCCTTGACTCACTTCCTGAAAGGAAGTAATGAAAGGGAAGTGGACTCTTCAGACTGAGAGCGAAAGCATATCCCTTAAAAACCTAAACGATATGGTGGTAAAGCTTCACCTTAATATTAAATCCTTGAAAGAACTCCTAAGAGTTCGGCTTTTGTCAGGTAAGTTTTTTAATGACTTGATGTGACCAAATTGTTTAATAAGTCAAATGCAAAAACATTCATAAAAACACTTTCTTTCCTTTCCTTTAAAATGTATTAATCTCTTCTCTCACACAGGAAATGGTGAATCGATGCAACTTTTCAAAGTACCATTGCCTCCTCTTTCTTTTGGTGCTTGCAGCTGTGGTTTATTTTTACATCATAAACTTAAAGAACATGGTACCAAGGTTGAACCCTAAACTGCGGATACAAACACATCCAACAAAGCTGTTTATTCCATTCAGAGGGCAGAATGCAGTCTCACAAAACACAGGAAGATTTACAGCTGTATTTTCCCAATCTAACCGCACCACAACACGGCAACCAAGTACAGAACAGACCACGATTACTTCAGCAATGACTCAGCAGGGGCTGCAAACACCTATTGCTCGTCCCATGCCAGTTCCTTACGTATCTCCTGGACCGTACCTGGTGGAATACCCTTACAAGTACAGCTTTTTGATAAACGAGCCAAAGAAATGTCAGCAGGAAAAGCCATTTGTGGTTCTGATGGTTCCGGTGGCGCCACACAACCGACAGGACCGGGATATGATCCGCAGCACCTGGGGTGGTGAGCGGCAGGTTCTCGGTAAAGAGGTGAGACTGTTCTTCCTTCTGGGCTCTTCAAATGTGAACTCAGAGCAGCTTCGTGAGAAGCTGCTGCAGGAGAGCAAAGAGCACAAAGACCTTATCCAGAGCAACTTTGTGGACTGCTACAAGAATCTGACCATCAAGACCATGGTGATGATGGAGTGGCTGCACTCCTACTGCTCTAGTGCCTCTTATGCCATGAAGATCGACTCAGACGTGTTTCTGAATGTGCACAATCTGGTCCACATGCTCCTAAAAGCTCCGAGGACAAAGTACATGACTGGTCAGGTTGTGTATGACAGTGCGGTTTTGAGAGATCATTCAACTAAGTGGTATTTGCCTGTGGATCTTTTCCCTCAGGATTATTACCCTCCCTATGCTTTAGGTTTGGGCTATATTCTGTCTTTGGACCTCCCTAAATTGTTTATGAAGGCATCTAGGCATGTTAAAGCCCTCTACATTGAAGATGTGTATTTGGGGTTGTGCATGAGTTACTTGGGTATCCCTCCTACAAACCCCCCAGAAGGGAACTACTTCAATGTGTTTCCTAAGGAATACAATCGCTGTGCTTTCTCGAAGATTGTAGCCACCACACTTTTATCAAATACAAATTGTTTGAGGTTTTGGAAAGACTTTAAAAGACCAGATCCATACTGTACATTTGTACCAATACATTGACAGCTTAAGCTGAATTTTCTCAGCACTTTTTTTTGATGATGCTTTAAACAAATAGGAAATACTTATGACATTCAGCATATCAGATCTAAAATGTTATACAAAGATTGAAGTGGAGGCTTACCTCTGTTCACGTATTAGTTTTTGTTTTGAAAGTTAGGGGGTTTGTCACATTACACTGATCGTGTCGAGTGCCCTAAACAAACTGAACAGCTTCACTTTCTTGAAGGCATTTTGCTCTTATCCAAAAGAGCTCCTTCAGCTCTGATGGAGACAATGGGAATTTTTTACTCAAGTAGCCTGTGAAATCACCGATATGTTAACGTTTGCTGAGACAGTAAAATGCAAATATTTGGTTGAGTTTTGGCCTTTCATTTACACATTATCAGAGTTTTGAAAGCACAGAATAGCTAGGAGTTGGAAATGGGCTCCAGAGTGAAATGCGACTGAAACACAAAGCGAATCCTGTCCATGTAAAAATGAGCTGGAATCTTTTGGGGACGTCAGTGTTTGTCACATCATTTTACACCCGCAAACAGTTTGACGGCAACAAAAGCCATCGTTCGTGTTCTGTTAGAGCAGCTGAATCTTTTCTCTAAGTCATCTGGTATCTTAAAGCAAAAGCTGCTTCTTGTGCAACATTAATGACATTTGCAGAGCAATGGATTTCATGTGCCAGGTAATAAGTACACCCCTGTGCAAGAGGATTATTAAAAGTATGATAAGGATGTATTGCGTTTTTTAAGAGGTGCACAGGGAAGGGTTTTTGGTTCTGAATGTAAACATTAAAGTATAAACAGGGCCTTGAAACCACCTAATATGGGGTTTCTACAGTATCAAAAGCTGCATTTTCTGGACCCTCAAGTTCAAAACCACTTTTGACACTTTTCACGGGTCATTTGTGCACATTTTATCAGTTGTTAACTGGCCTAAATTGTTAGGGCTACGGTAAAAGTATTGTGTGACATTGTTTTTCTCTCTTAAAGTACAGTTTATCACTTTTAACCTTACTCCTAATGTTAATCTATTTGCTCATATTTGAACTGTTTTATCCTTTATAAAAGAACGATATCTTTACCAGTATTGTTTGTAAATCTTTGCATATAAATAAAATTGTTCAAAGGTAACGAAGAGACAGCCATTCTTGTTGATTTTAGCCCTACACCATTAAAACATAGATTTTATTTCGCTATAGTTTTTTTTACAATAGTTAAATAAAGATGTTATCATCAATCAATCATTAAACAGCGTATTGTTGCCAAGTTGCTTTTCCCAGAACTTTTCCCGGGTCGTCTGTTGCTAGGTCATCGTGTGCATGCATGACCGATGATTCGTTGGATCAAATATCTCACATCAGTTCTGTTTCACACACTCTTCCCGGTTTAAAGGGTGACTGACAATATCACACAGCTGATTACTGCCAAAGTGGATAAAAATATTAAAGATTAATAAAAGAAAAAAAGGAAAAAGTAATGGCTTTAACAACTACAAAGGAAATGGAAAAAATGGTTGTAATTTGGTTATGACTAACCATTACATTTATTTTGTTTCTCACTGATGATTAAAAGAGGCATGATTTCCTCTTTGAAGACAGGTTTAGAGCTGATCTTTAAAGATGACTGGAGATATATGTGTGAATATATCTGAGATAAGCTTCCTCCCTTCAGCTCCTGATGCACGTCTAAGATAAAACACGAGGACCAGACATGTTTTCTAAAGACCGCATTTGAATGGTTTTTTGGGCCAATGTTTGTGAGAACTCAGGTGATCATGAATGAAAGGAAATCCCCACCTTACTCTACTTTTTGTGTGTGTGTATAAAACAACAACTGTGTCATACAGGAACATGATATGAATCTGATAAACAGTTTCATAGAAATGTTATAACCTTGAAAAGTTTGAACAGGTGATCAAACCTGCCTGACGAATGTTTTGTCTTTACACCTGGATTAAAGCTAATGAAAGTGTTCATACTGTACAACTATAATCCATATTAACTTTATTTAAATTATTTTAAAACTATTTGTTTTGTAGAAATGACTCTTTTTTATTTTTCCATTTAGAAATACTAAAAAGTTGTTTTTTTTATGGATGGTAATCATGTGTTTTGTCTGATTTTACTTCCACGTTCAGCAGCTGGTTGTATTTAATGTTTTAATTGTGTTAATTAGCTTTAATGTTAAAAGTGCCTTTAAATATTTTAATTGTCTTACGCTAAAAAAAGAGAACCCAAATACATATTTCTCTGGATATATACATAGCATTTAGATAGTGCTGCTAGAAAGTGTTATACCTGCTTAATATGGTGACAAATATTTGTGACCAGTGACTTAAAAATAGCTCATAAACTTTAACATTGTGCTTATTAATGACACGTCTACGTAAAGAGACGCCAGCATACACAATGCTTTAATTTAATATAAACATAAATGTATTTAATCTGTTGAAAAGCATCAGATGTAAATAGTTTATAATTATTTGTTGAAACTTTGAAATGTGAAACTGCAGTGATGTGAAATGGAGCTAAACACTGACACCATGTGGACATTTTCTGCACTGCAACTCACCAATAGGCCAAAACAGGTTTGAAAACTTCAGCGTTTAAATAATTTTGTTAACAACAAAATAACTAATATCTCACTGTGTAAGTAATTATTGTTCTAGGCAACATATGAGAGAAAAAGGTTGCTTTTAATCAAAATTTTGTATTATTTGTGTGGATGCAGTTGAAATACTGTTGTATTTCACAAAAAATCCAAGTTTTACCTCTGAAGACAGCATGATGGATTTAGAAAATGAATCCAATCACTATTGATAGGATTGTCATTACATTTACCCAAAATCACTCATAAGATAAACTTCTGTGTCTCACATTTAGTGGAAACTATTGTGAAATGCACAGACTTGTAACTATAATAGAAGTAAGACAAAATCGTATTTTAAATAAATATTCAATTACCCATTTGATAATGTTTGAAAGGTTTGCTTTATGTTTCAGATGCATTATAAAGCAATATTTTTAAGCCCTGGTAATATTTTAAGATAATGCTTTAAAAAATTAAGATTTGTTCCACAATAATCAGGTTAATATTAACATTCTTGATGTCTGAGGACATCTGGGAACCTCAGAGAATGTATTCCTAGCGTCAAACGTGCTGTGTCTGTTCAAATGCCTGAGTAAAGTGCAATTAAACTGAGGAGAAATGTGTCAAATCTATCCTCACCTTTACCTCCCATATGGTAGAGGATAACATTGATAACAACCGATCGCCCTCAGCAAGAAAAACATTTCTAATTAAAGCTGCAAGCAGCGTTGGAGGCCCTCGCACCTCTGGCGCCGCTCCGGCCTATTGCACCGCCCCATCAGCCGGCAACCTCCCCCCTGCAGCACGAACGCACTCGCTCCCATAGCCATAAACCCATTCTTCCAGAGTTTATCTCCATCAAGAGGTGATTTTCGTCATGAGAGGATCAACTTGCACCTCAGCCTGTCCAGTGATGACAAATAACCAGGATATGTCTATTTTAATCAGTTCCAGGCCTGACCACTGCCCTCCCTGCCGAGTTTGGTGGAGATCAGGAGTACATTGGGTCAGTTACAAGTACTTCCTGTTTCATGGCGGTGGATGCCATTCGCCATGGTTTTACTTGACAACGGAACTTGAGGTTTTTTTTCTGTAGTGTCATGAAAGGGTTTGACCTGATCTGAAGCACTGTAGAGTGTGTGAGGTTAGTCCCTGATGAGCGGGACCCCGGTGTCTGACAAAGGCACTTCCTGTTTCAAGTGGGCGGGGCTTAGGCCAAGATCAGAAGTAGTTCTATGTTTCTGTTCAAGAGCAGACCCTGATCAATTACTGTAAGTGTGATGGTGATTGGATGAAAATTGAGGGATTTATACTGACTGATGATGTCATGGCGTCTTATCCAAGTTTCGCCACGGTTTCGCCATGCTGCGTTGAGCAATGTCCAGGTAACAACATCTGGACATGTAGATGTGGTCGGCATGGAACTGAAGTGAAACATGTGCAGTTTGGTACAGAATGAGTGTTGTATTTCAGAAATAATGGATTTCATGCTTGATGGCGAAACATTAAAACTTGATGAGGCGCCGCTGCTGAACGCCACCTCCTATTAGAAAATTTTCAATAACTTTTGACCACACATGCCTCTGGAGTGTTCAGGCTGATATTGAGGTAAATACGATAAAATCTGTAGGAGGAGTTCGTTCAAATGCAAGGCAAAGAAACATGCAAAAATGACCCCAAAAATGACACTTCTTTCAAAATGGCCGACTTCCCGTTGAAGTTACCATATAGGTCCAAGAGGCTTTTTTGTACATCCTTCCAAGTTCTATCAATATGCCGGATTTCAGCCATGTTGGTCAATGTAGGGGGCACTTATGATCAATTAAATATTTGTAGGGGGCGCTATAGGGCTATATTGCAATTTTTCCAGCATATGTCAATGCGGCTGAGTTTCCAACCTGACCGCGTTCCTTCCTGCCAGGTTTGGTCGAGATCAGCAGTACAATGGGTCAGTTAGAAGTACTTCCTGTTTGATGGCGTCGGACCACTATTCGCCATGGTTACGTTTGGCGAAGCATCTTGAGATTTTTATTGTGGTATCATGAAAGGGTTTGACCTGTTGTGAAGCACTTTCAAGTGTGTAAGTTTCATTCCTGAGAAGATGGACCCTGGCGTCTGAAAAAACCACTTCCTGTTGGAAGTGGGCGGGGCTTAGGGCTAGTCCGGTATTGGTCATATGGATCTGTTCAGGGCGGGATGCTGATTAATCTCTGCAAGTCTGATGGGGATTGGATTAGAATTGAGGGATTTATAGCGATTTATGATGTCATGGCGTCTTATCAAAGTTCGCCATGGCGCCACGGTCTCGCCCTGCTGCGTAGAGCAATGGTTTTCACCAGATATCATCACCAACTTGTTTTCTGCTGTCTGACCCAGTTTAGACCTGGTTGTGTCCAAAACGTTAGATAAGGGGGTCTCCAAGTAAAAACCATGACTTCCTGTCACCAGGGGGCGTGGCCAATTCATAACCCAAATATAGACATGTAGATGTGTTCAGGATGGGAATGGTATCATACATGGCCATTTTGGTTCAGATACATTGTTTTATGTGGAAGTTATATCACTTTCGTTGTTCACGGCGAGACGTCAAACTTTGAGGCCCCGCCCCCTCCATGCCCTTTCTCCTATTAGAAAACTTTCAATAACTTTTAAAGACACATGCCTTCTGGACATCCTGAGCTATTTTGGTAGCGGTACGATGAAATCTGTAGGAGGAGATAGATTTTGAAAATGTCAGTAAAACGCCAAAATGGCGACTTTGACCCAAAATGGCCGACTTCCTGTTGGTTTTAGGCTGTTGCTCCAAGAGGATTTTTTGTTCGACCGAACATTTCAAATATATGTAGCGATTTTCATAAAGATTGATGACGTGCAGTGGCGGGGCATCATAAATAGTTGGCGCTCTCATTCAATTTTGCCCAAACAGTCCCAAGCACCCCAAAATATCAAATTTTTCGCATTCCTTTGGGGGGGGGTACACAAAAATAGGCGCGTTTTCGTGCATGTTCAGGTCCCCAAAAATGCCTTCAATGTTTAAGAAGAAGAAGAATAAGGAAGAAACGGAGCAATTACAATAGGCCTTCGCACCGCCTTCGGTGCTCGGGCCTAAATATTAACTCCTTAAAGCCTAATGTCTCAAATTTGACCCATACAGTTAATTTTGCATTACCTTGTGGTAAAAAAAACCTTGTCAAAACCTTGCTGTATAAAACCTGATGCCCCTTGGCGAATATCCTTTGCACTACAACAACTTTGACATTTCCAAAAATAAACTGCAGACAAATTATTATTAGGCCCGAGCACCGAAGGCGGTGCGAAGGCCTGTTGTAATTGCTCCGTTTTTTCCTTATTAGGCCCGAGCACCGAAGGCGGTGCGAAGGCCTATTGTAATTGCTCCGTTTCTTCCTTCTTCTTCTTCTTCTTCTTCTTCTTCTTAAACATTGGAGGCATTTTTGGGGACCTGAACATGCACGAAAACGCGCCTATTTTTGTGTACCCCCCCAAAGGAATGTGAAAAATTTGATATTTTGGGGTGCTTGGGACTGTTCGGGCAAAATTGAATGAGAGCGCCACCTATTTACGATGCCCCGCCACTGCACGTCATCAATCTTTATGAAAATTGCTACAAATATTCTAAATGTTCGGGCGAACAAAAAATCCTCTTGGAGCAACAGCCTAAAACCAACAGGAAGTCGGCCATTTTGGGTCAAAGTCGCCATTTTGGCGTTTTACTGACATTTTCAAAATCTATCTCCTCCTAGAGATTTTATCGTACCGCTACCAAAATAGCTCAGGATGTCCAGAAGGCATGTGTCTTTAAAAGTTATTGAAAGTTTTCTAATAGGAGAAATG